>NW_027397072.1:81029645-81084905 GCF_003265705.2 Callorhinus ursinus
AAACTTAACCAAGGAGGTGAAAGACCTCTGAGATCTATAAAACATCATAAAAAGCTTTTGCACAGCAAAAGAAACAGTCAACAAAACCAAAAGACAAACGACAAATGGGAGAAGATATTTGCAAATGACATATCAGATAAAGGGCTAGTATCCAAAATCTATAAAGAACTTATTAAACTCAACACCCAAAGAACAAATAATCCAATCAAGAAATGGGCAGAAGACATGAACAGACATTTTTCCAAAGAAGACATCCAAATGGCCAAAAGACACATGAAAAAGTGCTCAACATCACTCCGCATCAGGGAAATCCAAATCAAAACCTCAATGAGATACCACCTCACACCAGTCAGAATGGCTAAAATTAACAAGTCTGGAAATGACAGATGTTGGCGAGGATGCGGAGAAAGGGGAAACCTCCTACACTGTTGGTGGGAATGCAAGTTGGTGCACCCACTCTGGAAAACAGTATGGCAGTTCTTCAAAAAGTTGAAAATAGAGCTACCATACAATCCAGCAATTGCACTACTGGGTATTTACCGCAAAGATACAAATGTAGGGATCCGAAGGGGTACGTGCACCCGGAAGTTTATAGCAGCAATGTCCACAACAGCCAAACTGTGGAAAGAGCCAAGATGTCCATTGACAGATGAATGGATAAAGAAGAGGTGGCATATATACAATGGAATATTATGCAGCCATCAAAAGGAATGAGATCTTGCCATTTGCAATGACATGGATGGAACTGGAGGGTATTATGCTGAGTGAAATAAGTCAGAGAAAGACATGTATCATATGACCTCACTGATATAAGGAATTCTTAATCTCAGGAAACAAACTGAGGGTTGCTGGAGTGGGGGTAGGGTGGGAGGGATGGGGTGGCTGGGTGATAGACATTGGGGAGGGTATGTGCTATGGTGAGCACTGTGAATTGTGTAAGACTGTTGAATCACAGACCTTTACCTCTGAAACAAATAATACATTATATGTTAAAAAAAAAAAAGAAGAAGATAATAGGAGGGGAAGAATGAAGGGGGATAAATCAGAGGGGGAGATGAACCATGAGAGACAATGGACTCTAAGAAACAAACTGAGGGTTCTAGAGGGGAGGGGGGTGGGGGGATGGGTTAGCCTGGTAATGGGTATTAAAGAGGGCACGTTCTGCATGGAGCACTGGGTGTTATATGCAAAGAATGAATCATGGAACACTACATCAAAAACTAATGATGTAATGTATGGTGATTAACATAACAATAAAAAAATTTAAAGAAAAAAAACTAATGATGTAATGTATGGTGATTAACATAACATAATAATAAAAAAATTTTAAAAAAGAAATTGAATGCAACACAAATAAATGGAAAGATATTCTGTGCTCATGGACTGGAAGAACAAATACTGTTGAAATGTTCATACTACCCAAAGCAACCTACAGATTTAATGCAATCCCTATCAAAATACCACTGGCACTTTTCACAAAACTGGAACAAGTAATCCTAAAATTTGTGTGGAACCACAAAAGACCCCAAATAGCCAAAGCAATCTTGAAAAAGAAAAACAAAACTAGAACCAGCACGGTCCCTGATATCAAGACATACTACAAATATAACAGAATATTATATATAATAGAATATTTTATATATAGTAGAATATTATATATAATAGAATATTATTCAGCCACAAAAAAGAACGAAAATCTTGCCATTTGCAACAACATGGATGAGACTAGAGAGTATAATGTTAAGCAAAATACGTCAATTAGAGGAAGACAAATATCGAATGATTTCACTCATATGTAGAATTGAAGAAACAAAACAAATGAATAAAGAAAAAAGAGACAAATGAAAAAACAGACTCTTAAATAAGAAGAACAAACTGATAGTTATCTGAGGGGAGGTGGGTGGAGGCATGGGTGAAATAGGTGAAGGAGATTAAAAATACACTTATCTTGATTAGCACTGAGTACTACAGAATTGTTGAATCACTATATTGTACACCTGAAACCAGTATAACACTGTAGGTTAACTACACTCAAATTAAATATTTTAAAAATCATTAAAAAGTATTTGTTAGAATTCACTAGTTAAGGTAGTGGTTCTGTGGTTTTCTTTTTTGAGAGGTTTTTTATTATTGATTCAATTTCCCTACTTGTAAGTCTGTTTAGAGTTTCTATTCCTTCTTGAGTCAGCTTTGGCAATTTGCGGGTTTCTAGGTATTTTTCTAATTTGTTGGCATAAAATTGTACATAGTATTCTCTTTTCATCTTTTTAGACCCTAATTCTGTAGGGTCAGTAGTAATGTCCTCACTTTCACTTCTGATTTCAGTCATGTCTTCTTTCTTTTTTTCTTAGTTTAGCTAAAGGTTTGCCAATTTTGTTGATCTTTTCAAAGAACTTGCTTTTAGTTTTGTTGATTATCTTGGTTGTTTTTCTAGTCTCTGTTTCATTTATCTCCATAGTAATCTTTATTATTTTGTTCCTTCTATTGGCATAGGGTTTAATTTGTTCTTCTTTTCCAGTTCTTTAAGACCTACCTTTTGCAATGAGACTTCATTGTCCCTTCATCAAGAGTTGGGCTCTATTTCCTCTTATCCTGAATGTGGGTGGCCCCATGACCCATTTTGACCAAGAAAATGTGGTGAAAATTATGCTGGGTATCTTCTAAGGCAAGGCCTTAAGATATTTGCAGCCTGCATCTCCTTCTTGAAATCTAGCCTCCATGCTGTGAGGAAGTCCAAGTAGCCTTATGGAGAAGCCCATAAGGAGATCTAATGAACCCACTGAGCTTCCAGCAGCCAACTAGCACCCACATGAAAATGAGGTCATTTTGGACCTTCCAGCCATCCCAGAGCCTAGCAGATGCCATGTGAAGCAGTACTGCTTGATTAAACCACAGAATTGTGAGAAATGATAAATGGTTATTTTTAGCCACAAAGCTTAGGGATGGCTTGTTATACAGCCATGGATAACTGAAATGGTAATCCCAGTCCTCCTCCTATCACTCACCAGGGTCCCCTGAGCCATAAACTTCAGGGAAAGGGACTGGGAGGGGAGATGGCTTCAAGTACTCCATGTGAGTTCTTAGATGTACTCAAGGCAACTAAGCACTTCTGAATATAAGAAACACTTTTGGATTGTCTGTGGAATTCATTGTGTCTAAAAACTGCAAAGGCAGCAGAACTAGGCAGTCTGGAGTTCAAAAGCCACGTCTGCTGTTTGGTGATGACCTTCAGCAAAACACTTCCACTCTCTGAACCCCAGTGTGTTCAATAGGAAATGTGGATATTTAGCAGGGCTCTTCTAAGGATTTAATGGAATAACAGATTCAATGGGCCAAGCATACTAGTCCCTCAAAGAATGTTCAATGCTGCTATTGCTGCTGTTTCTCCACCTCCTTCTTTACCCCGCCTACAACATAACAGGAGTGCCACAAGACAGAGGAAAATGGGTAAGTTAAATTTTCAGATGATTTCATCTTATTTACTCATTCCAAACCTAGGAAAACGAAGGAGGGACAAAGTGCTTCAATAACCTGGGGAAAATTTTTGTGAGACTTTTAGAAATATAGGAGACCTATTGGAACATCATGGGATCAGTTAGATGAATCACGAAATATAAATTTATTATCCTAGTTTCTTATCTTGAAAGTGAGGCAACTGCAAATTATTTTTCAAGAGTAAAAAAAAAAAATCAAAGATTAACTGCACTGGAATTAAAATGTTTTTAAAAATCAAAGAAAAAAACAGTCTGTAAACTGTGACATGGAGGATTACATTATATAACCTCCCGCCCTCACCACCACCTGACAAACACCCCTTATGTATGTATATATGTATGCATGTATACATGTGTGCCTTGTGCACATATGTGCATATGCACAATGTACACATGTGTGGATCTTTATGTGTCTTTGTGCATGTGTGCATTATGGGTGTATATTTTATACTGCCCTAGGCCCAAAGTTCTGGTTAGTCATAGAAGTTCAAGATTGAGAAAAGTTAGCCCTGCCCTATCTCTGCCATGCACTCAGTATACAACCTTTACAGCAGATGTCTTTGGGGTGCCAGCACAACTCGCACAGTGTACTATTTGTTCCCATCTCTCATCCCCACATGCAGCCAAGTTTCTATTATGAGAGGCCGCTGCCCAACACAACAGCTAATTCAGCTAAATTGGACAACTGACCCACAGTGGACCAATTAGAGTCTTTCTTCCAGGAACCTGGATTAGGGGTTGAAGAGAGCCGGCTGGTTTCTTTATATGACTGGAATTAGAATGTGGATGTAGGCATTCTCTGAGCAGCAGACACCCAGGGCAAAGAACACCAAGCAGATACCAAGAAGTGAAGCAAAGGGAGAATTCCTGAGTTCTCCATGGCTTTCTACAGCCTTATTTCCAGGCCAGGGAGTCCATGGAATACCCCCGAATCCTTATACTAAATTCTATTTATTTGTCTGTTTGTTTGAAGTAACTGAGATTGGTTGCAGCTTCTAACCAAAAATTCCTTACGAGTCACTTCCCTTCATTATGTTTCCATTTCTTCACTTACAAAATAAGGAAATTTGACCAGACACCTTCCTAGTTCTATTTTACATTAATGGCACCTTCCTGGAGCCTGCCTCCAGGATGAGGATATAGTTTTGCTTCCCTTGGCAGAGAGGTGGGAAAAGACTACTGCAATATTTTACTGTGTAAATGAGCTCTCTGGAAGTTACACAAAGGTAAAAGCTCACTTCCTACAGAGCATGCCAGCTAGATATACTAGATATAGTCTATATAATAGATAAAGGCTATGTTCACTAAGAGAAATAAAAATGTCTGAGCAGAGAGGAGTCTTTGCAAACAGAATCTGGATAGAATATTCCTTCCCAGATGAGAATTTGGGGTATGACCCCATAAACATAAAAACTTTCTCATCTCTATATCCTTTATATACTTTAAATTATGAAGTCCTATAAATTATATATTACACATTGAATTATATACTTATATTGTTAAGTATGATTTTATGATCATAAATCCTGCCTTTCTAATTAAATTAAATATTCTTCCAGAGTAGAGGTCAAAATGTATATTTCATGTTGTGAATCCCTATTGTGCCTGGCCCCATTTTTGTTATGTGGTAGTTATTCTTGAAAAACATGCAGTTAAGTTGCATTCACCAGCCAAATAAACCATTGCTTAAAGACTGCCTTACCTCATCGAGGTAATGCCAACAAATATTCATTGAGCTCATGCTTAGTATCAGAAAAAGTACACCCACTCACCCCACCCCAAGCACCCACAGCTTAGCTCTGCAAGCAAGGAACAAGGAAATGGAGGCCAGCTGTTCTTCCATTCCTACTGACAGAGGTTTATCAAATGTGTCCCAGAAGAATAGTTCGCACCCAGTAGAAGCTGTGTTAATCCAGGTCACTGGAGAAACAGATGTGATTAAATGTGCAAGCATATATTGGGGGAAATGTCTGTGTGAGACAAAATAGGAAAGAAGCTGAAAAGGATTGGGAGAGCCATTATTAGACCATGATGCCAGTCTGACTCTGAGTGACGGAGAGCAGGAGGAAAGGCAGGAGGAAAAGTCTGCTGGATTGCCATGCAGTATGAGGAAGGTTGGACAAAGCCAGAGGAGTCCCATAGCTCCCAGGAAGAGACCTGCCTTGATATTGTGCCCAGCTCAGTTACTGACAGAGCAGCCCATGGGAGGCACGGTCTTGGTGCAAATGACAATGAATTTCAATGTGGAGCAGCTGAGTTCCCTGATCACCCCTGCCCTACAACTGCCATCATTGGCAATCTGCAATGCATGACCCCCACAGATGCTCATATTTTTGCTTCACTGAATTGATGATTTTACCTGAAAGAGCCACATCCCCCTTCTTTTCTTACCATGTCCATTCTCACCATGATAGAAGAGGCTACAGATCTCAGGAGGAAAGCAGCCTTAGCCATTCAATTTTACAGTCTAGAAATCCCCATGAAAAAGTCCATTAGGAAGTCTCCAGGATCCATGCTTTTTTCAATCTCAGAAAGTTCAGATCACCTGACAAATACTCATTTCCATGCTATAGCCCAAGATTTGTTCTCCAAAAAATATAGGGTATAATAGAAATATATCTATGTGTGAGAGACACAGACAACTGGCCTATTGAGAATTTGCTCTAGCTAAGCTTTGAATGTGACTATTTCAGTACTTATTCTCTTTTGATTAAGGTGAAAAAGCAGAGATAATGCAGCCAAATTCACTTAATATCAAGTCATTAATATAAAATCTATTTCATGGATTTTTTCCTTCAGACTCCGAGCAATTTGGCGAAATTGCAAGGCAACTAGTCAAACACTCACTGACATCAAAACACCCTCAAGATTAGCGCTAAGTAAAAAAACATTGCTTTCTGGGACTAAAAATTGCTTGCTATCAACCAAAGCAAACAAAATTTAATTATTTTAATAGATTAAAACTTGACATTTTGTTCTTCTCTTGGTGTGTTGGTTACACACAACAGAACTGTTTGAGTAGACCAGAAAAACAATATCATTTCTGCAGAATTAAAGGGCTAAGAACTTGCCCCTGCTTCCATGATGTCATTTTCTTCTACTTTTATTTTTAGAAAAACTCTGTTTACATTACACCGGAAGAAGGACTCTAATTATATTAAAATGACGTTTTTCTAGTAGTTCTTAGGAGATTAAGCCAGACTTGCAAATGGCTTAGAAATAACGAGTTTAATAATATTTGCAAAAGACCTATCTTTGACTGGAAAACTAGACCCATTTTGTGTTCCTATCTTATGTTCCTACATAGCAATGGCAAGAAAAAGAAATTTTATTCAAGAAAAAGCCATTCAGGGCGCCTGGGTGGCTCAGATGGTTAGGCGTCTGTCTTTGGTTCAGGTCATGATCCCAGGGTCCTGGGATCGAGTCCCGCATCGGGCTCCCTGCTTCTTGGGAGCCTGCTTCTCCCTCTGCCTCTGTCTCTCTCTCTCTGTCTCTCATGAATAAATAAATAAAAAGTTAAAAAAAAAAGAAAAAGCCATTTGGCTATTTTCCTTAGACATGCATGCTCAAGTCTAATGTCCAACTCAAAGGACTACAAGAAGCCAAAGGTAAACTTGTATATATAGCTTAATCAGCTTTAAAAATTACCTTTTGTTCAGAATTCTCAATGAGAACAGGGAAAACCTCCTCCCAACTGTGTAATTGCTCCCCTTTAGCATTTTCTTCTTGAATATTCTTTCATTCAGCTATTCCTTCCAACATTTGCCAATTACAATGCCCCTAACATTCTGATAGGGTCTCTAGAGGAAATAAAATAGAGGAAACACATCTTTACTCTCACAAGTTGTTCAGTTTAGTTGGAGAAATAAGACATGTACCTACATCCCTTCAACACACTACAATTACAATCAGTAAATGGAAGTTTAAGGCTAAGAAAGAGAAATTTTGGCCTCAATTCTTGTGTGGCATTTGGGGTAGAGGTTGTGAAAGGATGTGTCTGAGATGAAAAAAGAGAAAGAATATGCCCGAAAATGAGAAAACTATGGGACAGAGAGGAAAGAATAGAAAGCATGACCAGTTTTGTTGAAATCAAGGACAATTTAGGGGAGTAGAGAGATACCAAACTGGAAAGATAGAAGGGGCCAGACTGGAGCATTTTTAATACCAGCTAGAGAAGGCACTAAATACCAGCTGGGAAGGTAACAAGGAACCACTAAAAGCTCTAACAGAGAGGTGACATAAAAATTTTTAGGCAGGTGTTAATCTGGTGGTGATGTGCAGATTCCTAAAAGAGGCAAAAACAAGAAACTAGAAACCGGGAGGATATCACAAGAATCAGAGCATGAAGCAAGGGGGCCAAGTTAGGATCATGGCAGTGGGAATGGAAAAGTGGGGTTCAAGGGAAGAGCCACTAAAGAAGAATTGACAGGATGTGCTCAAGCAAATGGATGAAGATGGCAAGAGAGATGAACTTGAAGATGACACCATTCTAAGCCTGGGTGATAGAAAATGACTATGCAACCAACAAAAATAAAATGCTGGTGTGGATAGAAGGAATGTAGAGGTAAAGTAAAAACACTAAGTGTAACCTTAATCACATGGACTTTATAGTGTGAATAGTATGTCCATAGGCACTTGGTAGGAAATATGGGACTACAATTCAGGGTACAAGTTATGGGCCTGTGATTGTAACTTAGGAGTAAGGAGGAGGGTCATTCCACAGGCTCACAGAAGACTACGGAAGTAGACACGACAGTAGAGGAGTGTGTAGCGGAGTAAGAAGTACAGAAAAGAGAGTTCAAGATAGAAATTTGTGAAGTGTCTCCCCTTGGAGGCATACCTACCTCTCATATGTTTGGGGAAGGGCGTACGTGCAAGGTGGTTGGCCCTCCATTATCATATTCTCCCCTCAGCCCCTCTCAGTACTACCTTGGGGTGCTTATACTGCTCTTCATCACTTGGACCTCTGTGTCTCCTGTTCTTCCTCAATAATTACACCTAGATGTGGTGGTGATGGTGCAGAGATGTCAGCATGTCTCCTTTCTGGGGTATCCTTTATTTATCCATAAAACCACTCAAACAAGGCTCTCTAGAATAACTACAGGAAATGATAATGAAGGAAAAAAGAAAACTTAAATCTGTATGCTAAATGGATTATTATATCCCAGAATCCTAGAGAAAAGGAAAAATCTTACCCCTTTATAGGGTACACTTGACTTCCTAGCCTTGTTTTCCTGACTTGAAACTTACCCTTCTATTTCTCTCCTTAAACAAAAGCCCATTTTACTTTTCTTTTTCTTCTGAGAATCCGCTCGGCCCAGGATAGAGGTGTGAGATTCTCTATCACTGGACTATATCCTTGATCCATAATGTCACACAATCCAGGGAACACAGGAAGCTACTAGGGCATTTTCCAGAGTGTGAGCTAGTCAATTTAGGATGACAACACAGGTGGCTTCAGGAGAACAGTCCACAGAGGGCTTTCCCACTCCAAGTTCAGTCCCTGTTCAAGTATCTTCATGGTGGGAGGTGAGGATAGTTCTCTAAATTGTTCTACAGATAACATGAAAGCACAACCTCACATGCCTTTTTCAAGGACAAACAATAATTCTCAGAGACAATGTAGTCTAAATACACATTAAGGTAGAGAAACATATTCCTAAAGGCAATATAACCTGCAAAAATTTCCCCAGTTTATCACTGAAATAGCCTTTTACATTGCAAAGCAAAATAACTTTTTCCCATTTTTACTCTCCTACTCTAGGACATGCCTAAGGCCCACCTATGAAAAACTTGGCTTTCTAACAATAGAACCATTTATCTGCCCCAGAGACCTTGCAGAATCTCTGAAATTATATGTGTCTTATAAGGAATGTGAGAAAAGCAGCCAGCTACAGTGGCAGAGTCGTAATAGTCAGAAATGTAAAAGAATAAGGAAAATAGAATTACAATTTAGGCCAAGGGAAAAAGATTTAGGGAGAAGTGGGCCATAGTTTCATGTGCTCCAAAGAAATCAACATAGAAGAAAATGACAAAAAGGCATTGTCAACCTAGATGTCATTGATGATCATCTATAAAGGAGTTTCAAGAGAATGGTATGGGGGTAGAGTAGAAACCACAGGAGTTTTCTCTTCAGGAAAGAATATCCATGTAAAGAATGGAAAAGAGGACATGACAGCTTAAGACAGTAGAAGATTGGGGGTGAGGTTTTATTTAGGTGAGGAATACCTAGAAATGGTTATAAGCAGACAGGAGACACTGAAGACAGCCTTGTCTCTAGTTGATGAAGCAAGGTGAGATGGAAATTGGGAGAGATAGGAGGTAGAAAGCTGAAGCTATGTTGACAAGAGTTGACTGACTTTATTTTGAGAAAGAAAGGAAGTAGACAAAAATATAGAAAGATACAGAAACAAATAAACAATCGAATAATTTTTTAAAAAGTACTGAAGTAGAGAGGAAGGCACTGAGAAAGATTTGCTTCCTCAATTGAACAAAAAGCCAAACAATTTGTTGGGACTGAAGAACTGAAGTTGGCTCGGAAGTTGGAAGGTTGTGGTAGAGAACTAATGGCTCCTATGTGGAACTTGAAAGGAAGCAACAAAAAAGTAGAATAAAAAACCACCAGATTTCCTTTCCAGATAATTTAGACCAAATTTCACAATGAGTACATTAGAAAAGCTAAAAAAATGTAAAAAACAATTACTTGATGGTGACAAAAAGCAGTCAAAATTACCCTGCTAGCCTCAGGAGATAATCAAGAACGGTAAGCTTGATATTTGAGTTCTTTTCCCTTTGAGGGTGTTTGCTAATTCCTGCAAAGGCATCTGAGCTGTGTTTCTGGCAGCCTTATGGGGTTAGAAGGGTAAAAGTAGGATACCAGAGCCCATGAAGATTATGAGGGAGAAGGATACCTAATGAATTTCCTGTGCTTTAAGTTGAGTCTCCACAGGATCATAACCTGGGAAAACTAGAAGCAAACTAAGACCAGGAAAAATTGCAGCCCAGCTTCATCCTGGATTGCTGTATCTTCCTAGGAACCTGCTGGAAGCAAGTATATATCTTCTATGGGAAAAAATGTTATTGTAGGCCTCAAAATTTTTTCCACAAACAAGTATTCAAATATTGTGTCTAGCACACAATTAAAATAACCAGACATACCAAGTATCAATTAATAATTCATGATTAAACAAAATGTTTACTATTTTGGAATATTATTTAGCCTTAAAAAGGAAGGAAATTCTGACATGCTATAACATGGATGAAACTTGAGAACATTACAGTAAGTAAAATAAAACAATCACAAAAAGAGAAATATTATATGATTCTACTTACATGAAGGACCTGGAGTAGTCAAATTCATAGAGACAGAAAGTAGAATGGCAGTTGCCAGGAGCTGACAGGACAGGGGAAATAGAAATTTGTTGCTTAATGGGTATAGATTTACAGTTTTGCAAGATGTAAAGAGTTCTAGAGATGGATGGTGGTAATAGTTGCACAACAATACAAATGTACTTAATACCACTGACTGTACACTTAAAAATGATTAAGATAGTAAATTTTTTGTTAGTGTATTTTACTACAATAAAAAATTGAGAAAAGTGAAGAAATGTATAAATCAAAAAAAATGAGGGGGAAATTAAGATATTCTCAGATGATCAAAAGCTATGAGTTTGTTGCTGCCTAGACCTTACCTGTAAGAAATGCTAAAGGGTGTCCTGGTTGAATTGAAAAAGAAACTAGACAGTTACTTGAAGGCATAAGAAGAAATAAAGATCTCTAGTGAAGGTAAATACATGGATAATTATAAAGTCTAGTATTATTATAATTATGGTAGGTAACTACATTTGTTTAAAACCTGGTTTAAAGGACAAATTCATAAAAAACATTATTGACCATGCAACATGTAAAGATGTAATCTGTGACTTCTAATAACAGAAAGAGGGAAGGGAGCTACATGTAAGTTTTGTGTGCTATTGAATATAAATTCATATATTCAACTCAAATTAGAGTGTTATAACCTTAGGCTGTTAAATGTAATCCCTATGGTAACCACAAAGAAAACAGCTATAGAATATACACATAAGGAAATGAGAAGGGAACTCACTACAAAAATCAACTAAACACAAAAGGCAGTAATAGAGGAAGTGAGGGATAAAAAAAGTTTTTTTATAAGGCATATAGAAAACAAATAGCAAAATGACAAAACTAAGTGAGCACCCCCTTATCAGTAATTACTTTAAATGTAAATGGAGTAAATTCTCCAATCAAAAGATAAAAATTTGCAGAGTAGATTTTTTAAAAATTGATTCATTATATACTATCTATAAAGACTCACTTTAGATCCAAAGACACAAATAGATTGAAAGTAAAAGCACTGAAAAAGACATTCCATGCAAATAGTAACCAAAAGAGAACTGGGGTAGCTACATTAATAACAGACAAAGTAGATTTTAAATCCAAAAGGTTACAAGAGACAAAGACATTATATATTAATAAAAGTTTTAATACAGAAAGAGAATATAACAATTATAAACATATACATATAAATATATGAGGCAAAAATTGACAGAATTTAAGGGAGAAATAGACAGTTTTACAATAATAGTTGGAGACCTGAATGCCCTACTTTAAATCATGGATTGAAGAACTACACAGAAGATAAGTAAGGATATAGGGTACTTGGACAACACAATGAACCATCTAGACCTAACAGACATACAGAATGTTCTTATTATTTCCTTTTCTCTATTCCGTAACAACAGCAGACTACATATTCTTCTTAAGAACACATGTTATATGCAAAAAATGAATCATGGAACATTACATCAAAAAATAAATAAGTAAATAAATAGAAAAAAACAAAAAGAAAATAAACGTTGCAAAGGCAAAAAAAAAAAAGAACACATGAGATATTCTCAAGGATAGACCATATGTTAGGCTACAAAACAAGTCTCAGTAGATTTTTAAAAAAATTTTATTATGTTATGTTAGTCACCATACAATACATCATTAGTTTTTGATGTGGTGATCCACGATCCATTGTTTTCATATAACACCCAGTGCTCCATGCAGTACGTGCCCTTAATACCCATCACTGGGCTAACCAACCCCCCTCCCCTCTAAAACCCTGTTTGTTTCTCAGATTCCATAGTCTCTCGTGGTTCATCTCTCCCTCCAATTTCCCCCCTTCATTTTTCCTTCCTTCTCCTAATGTCCTCCATGCTATTCCTTATGTTCCACAAATAAGTGAAACCATATGATAACTGACTTTCTCTGCTTGACTTATTTCACTTAGCGTAATCTCCTCCAGTCCCATCCGTGTTGAGGTAAAAGTTGGGTATTCATCCTTTCTGATGGCTGAGTAATATTCCATTGTATATATGGACCATATCTTTATCCATTCATCTGTTGAAGGGCATCTCGGCTCTTTCCACAGTTTGGCTATTGAGGACATTGCTGCTATGAACATTGGGGTGCATATGGCCCTTCTTTTCACTACAACTGTGTCTCTGGGGTAAATACCCAGAAGTGCAATTGCTGGGTCATAGGGTGGCTCTATTTTTAAATTTTTGAGGAACTTCCACACTGTTTTCCAAAGTGGCTGTACCAACTTGCATTCCCACCAACAGTGTAAGAGGGTTCCCCTTTCTCCACAACCTCTCCAACATTTGTTGTTTCTTTCCCTGTCAGTAGATTTTAAAAGATAGATATCATACAAAGTATCTTTTCCAGCCACAAAGGGATGAAGATAGAAATCAGTAACAGAAGTAAAATGAAAATTCATAAATATGTGGAAACTAAGCAACATTTTTAAACAACCAGTGGGCCAAAGAACCAATCACAAGGGAAATTAGAAAATTTAGAGACAAATGGAAATGAAAATAAAATATACCAAAACTTATGGGATGCAGCAAAAAGAGTGCTCAGAAGGAAATTTATAACAGTAAATGACTATACTTTAAAAAAGAGAGAGAGAAGGAGAAAGATTTCAAATCAGTGCCTTAACTCTGACTTTCAGGAACTAGAAAAAGAAGAGAAAAATAGAGGCACCTAGGTGGCTTGGTTGGTTAAGCATCTGCCTTCAGCTCAGGTCATGATCCCAGGGTCCTGAGATCGAGCCCCGCGACAGTCTCCCTGCTCAGCGGAGAGCCTGCTTCTCCCTCTCCCTCTGCCTGCCACTCTGCCTATCTGTTCTCTCTCCCTATGTCTCTGTCAAATAAATAAATAAAATCTTAAAAAAAAGAGAGAAAAATAAACCCAAGCTAATAGAAAGAAATAATAAGAATTAGGTGAGAGAAAAACAAAATACAGAATTAAAAAGCAAAAGTGCAATGCCATCTCTACCATAACCCCAATGGTATTTTTTTGCAGAAATGGAAAAGCTGATTCTAAATCCATATGGAGTTTTAAGAGCTCTGAGTAGCCAAAACAACCTTGAAAGAGAACAAAGTTGGGTGACTCATACTTCCTAATGTCAAAATGTACTACAAAGCTATGATAATCAAAACAGTGTGGTCGGTATTGGCATAAGGACAGACATAGACCAATAGAACAGAATTGAAAATAAAGAAATAAAACTTCTTATTTTGGTCTTTGATATTCAACAAGGATCATTCTCCTCAACAAGGAGAAAAATGTAGTTTTTCCAACAAATGGTGCCAAGAAGACTGAATATCCACATGCAAAAGAATCAGTTGGAACCATTCTTTAGACTATATACAAAAATTAATTCAAAATGGATCAAAGACCTAAATTTAAGAGTTAAAACATTAAACTCTTAAAAATAAACTAGGAATAAATCTTCCTTGGATTTGGCAAGGGTTTCTTAAATATGACACCAAAGGCACAGACAGGGGTGCCTGGATGGCTAAGTCAGTAGAACATATGACTCTTGATCTCAGTGTCATGAGTTCAAGCCCCACCTTGGGTGTGGAGCCTACTTTAAAAAAAAAAAAAGCACAGCAACAAAAGAAAAAAATAAATTGGACATCATAAAAATTAAAAACTTCTGTGCATCAAAGAACACTATTAATAATGAAAGACAAGCAATGGAATGGTAATAAATATTTGCAAAGTATATATGTGAAAAGGGCTTAATATGCAGAATATATAAATAATTCCTACAACTCAAAAACAAAAACCAATCAACCCATTTTTAAAATGAGCAAAAAAGGGGCACTTGGGTGGCTCAGTCAGTTGAACATCCAACTCTTGATTTTGGCTCAGGCCATGATTTCCAGGTTGTCAGATGGAGCCCCGAGTCAGGTTCCGTGCCCAGCACGGAGTCTGCTTGTCCCTCTCCCTCTGCTCCTCCCCCTTCTCCCCCTGCTTGCACTCTCTCTCTCTCAAATAAATAAATAAAATCTTTAAATGAATAATAAAATGGGCAGAAAAGATACACAAATGACCAATGAACACATGAAAAGATGTTCAACATCATTAGTCATTAGGGAAATGCAAATCAAACCCACAATGAGATACCACTTCACACCTACCAGAATGGCTATAATAAAAAACAAACAAAACCAGAAAATAACAAGTGTTGGCAAAGATGTGGAAGGATTGTAACCCTTGTACATTACTGGTGGGACTATAAAATGGTGCAACAGCTCTGGAAGACAGTTTGGTGATTCCTCAAAAAGTTAAATGTAGAATTACCATATGACCTACCATATAATTCCACTCCTATATAGAGTTGAAAAGAATTGAAAAAAGGGACTCGGGAACTTGTTCATTAATGTTTATAGCAGCATTATTGATATTAGCCAAAGAGTGGAAAAAACCCAAGTGTCCTTCAACAAATGAATGGATGTTTTATATTCAGTGTTCTCTAGAGAAACAATAGGAGATGATAGATGACAAACAGATAGATGGATATAGAGATACACAAATATAAAGGGATTTATTATAAGGCATTGGCTCACATGATTATGGAGGCTGAGAAGTCCTATGGTCTACTATCCGCAAAGCTAAAGACCCAGGAAAGCTGGTGATGTAGTTCAAAGACCTAAGAGCTGGAGAGCCAATGGTATAGACTCCAGTCCAAGTCTGAAAGCCTGAGAATCAGGAGCGCTAAAGAAGGAGACCGATATCCCAGCTTTATCAGTCAAGCGGAGAGCAAATTCAACTTTCCATTGGCCTTTTGTTCTACTTTGGCTCTCAACAGATTGGATGGTGCCCACCTACACTGGGGAGGGCCATCTGCTTTACTCAGTCCATCAATTCAAATGTTAATCTCCACAAGAAACACCCTCACAGACACACCCAAATACAATCAGATACTGGGCACCCATGGTGCAGTCAAATTGACACATATAACTAACCATTACAGTAAATAAACAAAACATGATATATACATGCAGTGGATGTTATTCAACCACAAAAAGAAATGAAGTTCTGTTGTTTCCCTTCCACTGTGGAGTCAGGTGGAGGTGGACGCCCAGGTGCACCAAGATTCAGCTCCACCCATAACCCACTGCCATGGCCAAGGAAAGCATTACTACTGGAGGTGTAATGGATTTTTAATACTGCTTTACAAGAGGTGCTGAAGAATACTCTCATCCACGATGGTCTAGCACATGGAATTTGAAAAGCGCCAAAGCCTTAGACAAGCACCAAGCCCATCTTTGTGTGTTTGCATCCAGCTGTGATGAGCCTATGTATGTCAGGCTGGTGGAGGCCCTTTGTGCTAAACACCAAATCAACCTAATTAAGGTTGATGATAACAAGAAAGCAGGGGAATGAGTAGGCCTCTGTAAAACTGACAAGAGATGGAAAACCCCACAAAATGGTTGGTTGCAGTTGTGTGGTGATTAAGGTCCATGGCAAAGAGTCTCAGACCAAGGATGTCATCAAGGAATAGTTTCAATACAAGAAATTAATAAATAAAAAACTTGGTTTTGGGGCATCTGGGTGGCTCAGTCATTAAGCGTCTGCCTTCGGCTCAGGTCATGATCCTGGGGTCTTGGGATTGAGCCCCACATCGGGCTCCCTGCTCAGTGGGAAGCCTGCTTCTCCTTCTCCCACTCCCCCTGCTTGTGTTCCCTCTCTCGCTGTGTCTCTCTCTGTCAAATAAATAAAATCTTAAAAAAAAAAAACACACAACACTTGGTTTTTGTTCCTCAAAAAAAAAAAGTTGTATAACATAAGTGAAACTTGAAAATATTAAGCTAAGTGAAGTAAGTCAGACACAAAAGGACAAATACTGTATGATTCTACTTATATGAAATACCTAGATTAGACAAATTCATAGAAAATAGATCAGAGATTGTATATGCTGGCAGAGGTGGAATGGGGAGTTATTGCTTAATGGGTACAGAGTTTCTATTTGGAGTAATGAAAAGAAATGGAACCAGATAGTGGTGATAGTGTATATGTAATTAATGATACTGAATTGGTACATTTAAAAAATATTAAAATGTACAAAAAAACATGGCAAATTTTATGTTATATATATTTTAGTCCAATAAAAAATTGGTTTAACATAGTTGATTACATTCACAGTAAAGAAAACCCATACGATGATTGCCTCAATAGATGTAGAAAAATCATGATAAAATTCAAAACCCATTCATGAAAATACTTTTTTAGAAACCTAGAAATAGAAGAGAACTTCCTAAATCTGTAAAAGGGTATTGTGCCAGTTATCAATTTTTTGCCTCTCAGCTTCCAAAATCACCCTTCAGTACCTGCTCTGTGATGGACTGAATTCTTGAAGCACTTTTCCCTCACAGCAAGTACAGGGAACTTTGCCAAAAGAGGG
Source organism: Callorhinus ursinus (assembly GCF_003265705.2). Taxonomy (NCBI): domain Eukaryota; kingdom Metazoa; phylum Chordata; class Mammalia; order Carnivora; family Otariidae; genus Callorhinus; species Callorhinus ursinus. The sequence continues at coordinate 81,046,902 of NW_027397072.1, forward strand.
TGCTGGAGTGACACTGCAAGAGAAAGATGGTTTATCTCCCTAACTCCAAAGTACAGTGTTTTGCTTTTTCTTGCTTCTGCTGCACATAGGTCAGAGGTATAAGTGTGTGGGCACATTTGGGGGTACTCTATTCCAGTTGTGTGCTCAGAGCATGTAGTCCTCAGCAATCCTGCAGCTTCAGCCCAGGTCCAGTAATGGCCTTCCCATGGCCTTTCCAAGATCCTGGCCTCATAAATGTAGTGGAAACCTAACTCTTTTACACCAGCCTTGAATGGCCTGAGTCCTAAAGGGTTTTATGTTTGTCTCTCAATTATTGCCCTGTGCAAGCCTGAGCAACCTAGAAAACTTCTCCACCAACCTGAGTGTTGCAACCACATGATTTACAATGAGGGCTGTACTGTAGCCTTGGGAAGGGAGCTCCATTTCCAAATTTGTATGTCCTTGAATACTCTCCCTCAGCTCTTGGTGTCCTTTAACATTATCTCTACATCTGCATAGTTACCCTCCTATCATGGTTTCATAATTCTTTGTATTGAGCTTTCTCTATTAAAATTACTGTGTTGGTTTCTCATTGGGACTGACTGGTTGCTGACTGCTACAAGTACTTACAAAATATCTATGGTAAACATCATACTTAATGGTTAATGCTGTAAGTTTTCCCTTTGAGATCAAGAACAAGACAAGAATGCATACTATCACCATTTCTATGCCACACTGTACTAGCCACTGTAATATGACAAGAAAAAAAAGGGCATATGGATTGGAAAGGAAGAAAGGAAATTTTCATTATTCACAGATTATAATGATAATATACATTTAAAAGTCCAAAATGATCTATTCAATTATTAGAATATATGTAATTAGCAAGATTGTTGGATGCAAAGTCAACATACAAAAATCTATATTTATATCATTTGTATAATGATATAATTATATGTATAATTATTAATATAATTGTATTGCTAATTATAAATATAATAATATAATTATAAGAAAAAGAAACTTTAAAAATACCATTAACAAAAATATAAAAATATTAAATACTTAACAATAAATGTAACAAAAGATGTGCAAAAAGTGTTACGACATTGTGAAAAATTGAAGACATCTTAAAAAATGGATAGATATACAAGTTCATGAAATCATAGACTCAATATTGTGAACATGACAATTTCCCCAAAACTGATGTATAGATTCAAGACAATTATAATTGAAATTCTTATAAGTTTTTTGTTGTTGTTTGTATAGTAAACTGACAAACTTATTTTTAACATTTATATGGAAGTGAAAAATTGATAAAGAGCCAAGACACTTTTGAAGAAGAAAAACAAGGATGGAAGACTTGCTCTATCAAATATCCAGATTTATTATAAAGGTAAAATAATTAAAATAGTATGACACTGGCATAAACATAGAGATGAATAGAACAGGATAGAGTCCCAAACCAGAGTCATGCATACACAAACATGAAAAGTTTGTCACTGCAAAGAGTGGGTGAACCATAGTATTTTAAATAACTTGTGCTGGGAAAACGGGATACCCATGTGATAAAAAAAAGAACTCGGTCCCCATCTCACTCCATATAAAAACCAATTTCAGATAAATTACAGATTTAAATATGAAAGCCAAACAATAATAAAAATAATATTTAATAATAAAAAAACCTATAAAAACATAGGAAAATAGCTTCATGACTTCAAGATAGGGGCACATTTCTTAGACAGCTATAAAAAGCACTAACCAAAGGAAAAGATTAATGAACAGGGCTACATTAAAATAAGAACTTCTGTATATCAAAAGATGCTGTTCAACTGGTTTGTACCCAAAAGGACTCCTCCAAACCCAAAAACAAAAGATAGACAACTCAACAGACAAATGAGAAAAGAAACAAGGATAAGCACTTAACAAAAGAGAATATCCACAGTCCCAAAACACAGGAAATGGAGCTCTACTTCATTAATAATTAGAGAAATGAAAATTAAAAAACTACAATGAGATACCATTACACTGACAAAACCAAATATAAGTGTGGATATGGAACACTGGAACCCGCATCACTTCTGGGGATGGGGGATGTGTGTGAATTCCAATAACAAAATTGGGAACTCGTCAGTCTTGTCTCTCATATTCCATGATTCAGAATTCACTCCTAGGTGGAATTTCTAACAAAAATACCTCCACACAGGCACCAAAAGACATGCACAGGAATGTCTACAGTAGCACTGCTCAAAGTAACTCCAAACTAGACAACCCAAGTATCCAACAACTGCAGAAGGGATAAAGAAATTATGTAGGCAGGGTGGGGCACAATGAGTGAAGGGAATCATAAACTACAAACTTTCAGTTATAAAATAAGTAAGTTGGGGCACCTGGGTGGCTCCATCTGTTAAGCATCTGACTCTTGATTTTGGCTTAGGTCATGATCTCAGGGTCATGAGCTCGAGCCCTGCATCAGGCTCTATGCTCAGCTGGGAGTTTGCTTAGTATTTTCTCTCTCACTCTCTGTCCCTCCTGCCACTGCCCCTCCCCACACACTCTCTCTCTCTTTCAAATAAAGAAATCTTTAAAAAAATAAAAATAAATAAAAAATAAAATAAGTCATGGGGATGTAATGTACAGCATGCTAACTATAATAATACCGTATTACATATTTGAAAGTTGCCAAGAGAGCAAATCTTAAAAGTCCTCATCAGAAGAAAAAAAAATTTTTTTTTGTAGCTGTGTATGGTGATGAATGTTAACTAGACTTGTGGTAATCCTTTCACAATGTATTCAAATATCAAATCATTATGTTGAATACCTGGAACTAATACAATATTATATGTCAATTAGTCAATTACACCTTAATAAAAAATAAAATTATGGCATATTTTTATAATGAAATAATATACAACACTGAAAATGAATGGACTATAGCTTCATGCAATGACATGAATTTCATAAACATAATAATAAGTCAAAGAAGCCAAACACTATATGCCAATTCCATCTATATGAAGTTCGGAAAATGAGTAAAACTAAATTATAGTGTTTAATAGTACATGTTTAAGTGGTAAAAGTATAAAGAAAGGCTAGGAAATTATTACTATGATCTTTAGAATAGTGCTTACTTCAGAAAAAGACAAAGTACGAGTGATCAGGAGGGGGCGTGATGAGGCCTTCGGTGGTGTTGAAACATTCTAGTTTTTCACCCAGGTGGTGATCATTTGGGAGGTTAACTCTGAGAATTCACTGAGCTGTATATTTTTTTGTAAATGTCTGTAATATTTCATGTTTTAAAGGGTTAAAAGAGGAGAACCTGGGTGGCTCAGTCAGTCAGTTGAGCGTCTGATTCTTGGTTTTGGCTCAGGTCCTGATCTTAGGGTTTTGGGATGGAGCCCTGTGTCTGGCTCCACGCTCAGCAGGGAGTCTGCTCCAGGATTCTCCCTCCCTCTACCCCTCCATTCCCCACCCCCACTCTTGCATGTGTCCTCTCTTTCAAATAAATAAATACATCTTAAAAAAAATTTAAAGGGTTAAAAGAACAGATGACTGCCTGGCAGCACTGAGGACCCAGCAGACAAAGCACATTTTAGTAAGTCCTAAATGTTGTGACTTCTCTTGCAGTGTGTAGGAGCCCGGGAGTAAGAGATGCGGAGAAGGAGGATGGCAATGACCCAGGATGGGTACTGGTTTGTCAGGACTCTGGAAGCCTGGCAGGGAGGGGTGGGGAGAGGAAACCACACATCCTTGAAATTGCAGTCCCTGAAGCAGACATTCAGGCAGACATAAACTCAATTAATCAAACACCCTAGGAGAATAGAAGGCGAAAAGACCAAAGATCACAGTGAGGGAGAAGAGTAAGTTCATAGACATGAGAGTCTGGAAGAAGCAAAGGGTATTAGACACAGGAGAGCTTCAGTGAACACTGCAGTAAAATGTAGTGTATTGATACCATGTACACAGAAACAAGGATCTTTTAGCCTAGCATTTGTTTGTTCATTCATTCATTCATTCTTTTTTTGAGACTCTAGGGACTATTCTAGGTGCCATAGAGAATACAAGAAGTTACAAGACAGTTCTCTTTAGTTTTAACTAAGACACACCCTCATGAACATTTAAGTAATAATTCAAGATCCCACTGCTGGAGGGATAAAGCCCCAACTCACCCCCACACAAAGCATACAAGCTCCACCCCATTTTGGCCCCTTGCCAGTGGCATATTCCCATGGGTGTCTGCTCTTCCCCAGAGCAGCTCATTTTCACTGATCCTGTGACTATATGCAGGCACAGTTCTATGCACTTTATTCATTCTCACAACGACTTTAAGAGGTCGTCGGTACCATTATTATCCACACTGTCCAGGTGAGGTAACAAACCCAGAGAGGTGAGGTAACTTGTTCATGTTCACAAAAGCTTACGGGTACTGGGGCCAGGATTCCAGGTCTGGCTCCAGAGCATGGGCTCTCCACAAATACAACTGGGCCACAGTCACCTTTCTCTGGCCCCGGACAAGTCCAAACCCTTTCATGTCTCTGTAGCTTTGGATTTTCTCCCTTTTGTCTTTCCCACAAACCCAGCGAGAAGGCGGCCATCACTGTGCAGCCTTCCATGGCCACTTCCTCAGGGTCAATCTCTACCTTCTTCCTCTGTGGCCTCACCTTTCATGGGCCTCTCCTAACTCCTAGCATGTCCCTACATGTCCTCAAGGGCAGGAACTTTGATTTGTTTGTCAATAGGTCTTCTCCAGAATCTGTCACACATGAGATCACAGGCAATGCTGAATTGGATCCAAAGAAAAATGTAAATCCTAAATAAGTGGAGTCAACACTGAAAGTCATAAAAGTTAGAAGAAAGAGAGGCCCATGTAGTCTGAGGTAGCCCAGGGAAGTCTTCTGAAGGGAGTAGCCCCTCGCTAGACCATGAGGGATGAGCAAAACCTGTACCACTGAGGATGATCAAGAGGGTGACCAGGGTAGGAAAGGGTGTGTGCACAGGCCTAGAGACTCCAGTGCACAAGGTGTCTTCAGACTTTAAACCAAACTTGCCAGAGCACAGGCTGCAGGCAAAACAACCAGGGATCAAGAGGCAAGATATTAAACTCCCAATACAAATACCTGCCCCAAGATCTTAAGTTCTTCCTAACTAAATCCAGAAAACCAGAATACTTCTAAGTATAATACTTCTGGAGAAAAAAAAAAACTAAAAATTAATCAGATTTAGAATTTTTTTATACTTTCTATTGGATAGAATAGAATTGTATATGGTATACAATTAACTGCTTTGAATCTGGCACTGTTTTAAATAAATCAGGATCAGCATATAAAGATTTCACTGCATTTTCTTTGCAACCAGGCCATCTGAGTTATTGCCATCAATCAGGGCCCGGCCTGAGATCTAAAAGGTGCCCATGTGATACCCATCATGCCAACAGCAAGCTCCTCCCCAAGCTTCTCATAGTTGTGTGCCATGTGCAGGATCCTGCCAAGAAAGGGCAGCACTGACCATACATAAGGGATATTTCTTGAGGGGGGCATAGGGTGGATTTCTATGTGGCCTCTTTTTGGGAGGGACTGGGAAGTATATGCCACCAGGTTTGGGTTACTGACTAATGGACTAGGAGGGTTGAGCTCTACTATCCAGATGGTACCTCCTGTCCTGTCTAGCCTTTTTTGCTCTTATTATCACCTTTCTTCTAGATGAATGAGAGGAACATAAGGAATGTATAAATATTATTTTCAACAGATGTCTACCAAAGAAAAACTCTTCATTATTCTTCAAAAGACCCTAGACCCGTAGGAACTTCCTTGAGGTATGTGAGAGAGGCCCACCTGCCTGTGTAACACTGAAAGACAATCAAATATAGGTAGTAGGGTTGTCATCATGTGAGAAAATCTTTCCTTTTAGTTCTACATATTTGTCTTAGATTCTGTGCAAATAAAAATAACACAACATTTCATCAGCACTACTAAATCTACAAATTACCTTAATGACCTTGATCTCATTTAAACTCATTTTGCAAACGGGCAAACACTGTTCCATGAGTTTTACTGATAGCCTATGATTGCAAAGTTACTAAGTAATAGTGCCAGGCCAAGTCTAGGACTTCAGGGTCCAACTCTGTCCCACTTCATAGCAAACACATTATAACATATTTTCACACATATTTTCAGAACATATAAATTTTTGCTGTATAATTTTTATAATTCCAATTTGGAGTTTTGTTATAACTTATAAATGTTTTCTCTTGATTCAAACTTACATTTTTATGTAATCGTATAGGGCTTGAGTTGAGTAGCTGCTGACACTGATATCATGTTACATTTTGCAGACTCTTAATTAAATATTTATTTCAATTTCAATGTCTTATCCTCATGTTTAGGAGCCAATACATTTTTTTTCCAGATCTGAAATATTGTCGTGGGTCCTTGAAAGGTCATGGGCCCCGAGCAACAAGCCAAGAACGCTTCATGGCAGAAAGAGCCCTGTTCTGACTGCTGTACCACTCAGCCCCTAGCACAAGGGTGTGATGTGAGCAAAAGCTTAGAAGCTGGAATATAGAAGGCAGGGAAAGATGGCTGTCACAGACTCAGCTGGCTGGAGCAGAAAGCACAGGATCCAGTCCATCTCTGACCTTCTAGCTAGCTCCATGGAACTTCTCTGGGATAATCTGCTGCCCGTACTCTGAAACAGGCTCTGTCCTTTTGTTAAACCATACTATTAGTGCACAGAGTTAAGCAGTATCTAGAAAAACTTCAATGGGCAAAGGAAGAGTTTATTCTATATGTTAGTAGAGCTCTTCCTAAAACAAATCTCACAGGATTCAGGGATACTGGTCTTGACTGACCTCAACACCAAAAACCCCCAACCCCAGGGAGAGCTGGGATTGGCGAGGAAATCAAGAGAGAGCAGAGGGAGCCCCTCCTTCTGTTGCCATGGGGACATGCAGAATCCTTCCACCAACCAAGCCTGGGATTAAAGCCATTCCTACTGAACCTCCCTCTGGGTGGCCTTGCTTTGGAGGCAACATATTCCCAATAATTCTGAGTAAGTTGTTTTTGTAAAATGCATTTTAAATGCACAGGCCAGGGAAATCTAACTATTTAAAGGCACACTATCCCAAATCCTTTTAGAAAAAAAGAAAGAAATCGTCAATACTCTAAGCAGTTGCTCCCTAAATTCTCCTTTTGGGTGTCCATATTTTTGTGTTCTGCAGAGTTTTAATAAATTAGAACATTACCACAGTACTTGCTAATATTGCATCAGGCCTTGGAGTGTAGAAAGGAAAACGAGTTGTTGTTTGTGCCATGCCACCTTTCTTCAGTAATTGAAACAAATTTGAAAATGTGGAGAAACCTGGGGATTCAGGAGAAACTCTTCACTCATCTATTCCTCTAGTTGCCATGGAGAACAACAGTTTTAAAGGCATCTTTAAATAAAGTCAGCCCTGAGCCAAAACCTCACTTCTTGAGTGAGGAAGAATATTAAGGGGGCAGGAGACAAGTCTCTTTGCTGCTCTAAACAGCAAGTAATCTGAAGAAGACACAAGTGAACCTTGTGTTTATTCAGAAGAGACATTCATGTGGGAGACAGCCAGTGGTTCTGGAGCAGCGCACCCACCAGAACTTTCCAGGGTCTCCCTTTCATGCTCAGAATCCCATTCCTGATGCTCAGAGCTATGGGCTTCTGAGAGTTGGTTCTCTCTCCATGTTCACCAGGCTTCATTTACCAAATACTCTGCTTCTTTGTACCCAGTAGTCCTAGAATTAACAAGAACATGGTCTGCCCTTTCTCAGTGCTTATAAATAACTTCCTCTGACCCTTTTGTCCAACTTCTCCCTCTCCACTTTCAAATCTCTCCTTGAAACTCTCATCCCCTGAGAGTCTCCTTTGCTCTGGTTACCTTAAGGAAGGTGGAGACTAGCCAGTAATAAAATAATTAATAATAATAACAATAATAATAATAAACAGACATTTATTATGCACCTATGAAACACTTACCATAGATGATCCCATTTTATCTCCTGGCAACCTTGAGATAGGTCCTACTTGTACCCCCATTTAAAAGAGGAGGAAATAGGAAGTACAAGTGACCCGGTCACACACTTGGCAAGCAGCAGAATAGGGGTTCAGCCCAGACTGTCCAACTCCAGAGTACCCACTCATGCTGTCTTTCCATCCAATCATGCATTCAAGCATCCAGCCACTGTTTATTGAGCCTCACTCTATGCCATGCACTGTTCGGGGTAGACAGTAACCATGGAGGTAAAAGAGGTTTCTACCTTCGTAATAGTTCTCCGATCCTAGTAAGGGTAGACAGGCAAGAAATGAGCAAATAAAACAGGTAATTTCTGAGGTGGGGGCTGTGGAGAAGATACTTCAAAGAATGGAGCAGTGGTCTTCAAACTTGAGTGTGTATGAGCTCACCTGGGGGAGCTTGTTGAATCACAAACTGCTGGGCCACCCTCCCAAAGTTCCTCATCCAGCAGGTCTGGAGTGGGGCCCGGAGAATTTGCATTCCTAACAAGCCCCAGGCGAGGCTACTATCACTGCTGTGGGACTACACTTGGAGAATCACTGGGATAGAGAATAACTGGGATTGGAGTGGGCCGTGGGAAAGCCTCTCTCAGGACGTGTGGCATTTGAGTTGAGACCTGAATGATGAAATGAGTAAGCCACCGAAGATACAAAGAAGCAAAGGGTACCGAAAGGGCAAAGTCCTCAAGGTAGGAATGAACTCTGGGTATTGGAAGGACAAAACAAAGATCTGCTGAGTGTTGAATGAGGGAAAGAAGAGCTACAGACAAGGCCAGCTTAGACCCAACACAGCTATTTCTTTTCCTCTTGCTCCGCTAGATGATGTTGTTTTAACATGAAAATTAGAATGTCTTTGACCAACAAAATAGTGACAATTGGTTGACTTAAAAAATAAAGATCCAATATTAGATTACTTTAAAAGGCACCTCCTGCGACACATTTAAAAAGATGACTTCAGTTGCTCTTCACTCCAATGCCATTTTCAATTGTAATTTTTCAAGCAATAGTTATATGCAATGTACACTGTGTTGTATCTTATTATATATTTTTTATCTGGGCAATCTATCAAATCTGCAAGTTGTTGCAAAAATTACAGACAGTATCCATGCCTTTTCTTTCCTCATTCTTCTACCTCAGTGCTTTTCAAATACAAATATGCCTAAAACTGAACTCATATAACAGCCTCCCTGGAAGGGGAAATGTGTTAAGGAGAGTGATCTAGGTCTTCCTCTTGTTCTTGCCAGAGTCCCTTGTCCACCCTGGTCCCTGCGGTGGAGGAGTGCCAAGCTGAGACAGTATGAGGTCTAGGGTTCTGTTGGATTCTCATTCAGGGTGAGAATCTGTTGCAGGAAAATTGGCTCCTCTTTCTCTCAGCAGACACACTTGGGGCTGCTTTTGCAGCAAGGTCTTTACTATCTTCCTTTGCTTTGGATCTGTTCTGATGAAGCAGTGATGTTCTGCATGACTGATTAAGACAGCCTGTTCATCTCATTTCTTAAAACACACAGGAGCAATCAAGCATTCTGAATTTCCTAAACATTGCACAGTTGATGCCCGGAGCATCCAGAAATTGCTGTTGGTGGGTGTTATGGGGGGAATTGTGTCCTCCAAAATTCATATGTTGAAGTCCTAACCCCTAGAATCTCAGAATGTGACTGTATTTAGATACAGGGTCTTTAAAGAGAGAATTAAGGCTAAATGAGGTCAGTGGGGTGGGCCTTATTCCAATATAACTGGGGTCCTCATAAGAAGAGATTAGGAAACAGACTTCACAGAGAGATGACCATCTGCAAGCCAAGGAGACCGGCCTCAGAAGAAACCAACCCTGCTGACACCTTGCTATTAGAGTTCTGATCTCAAGAACTATGAGGAAATAAATTGTTGTTTAAGCCACCCAGTCTGTGGTTCTTTGTTATGGTAGCCCTAGCACATTAATAAAGTTGAGTGTTTGGATGGCAGCTGGCCCATCTAAGCCGCTAAGAATTTGGAGAGTTGGCTCTTCTGAGAACCACCACTATGTGTTTATAAAGATTCTTATAGAAACTTTGTTATACTTTTAATTCCATGCTTTAAAATTTCTCCCCCTCTATAAAAATTAAGAAAACCAGGTCCCTTGGGGGTGCCTGGATGGCTCAGTCGGTAGAACATGTGACTCCTGATCTCAGAGTCATAAGTTCAAGTCCCACATCAGATGTGGAGCCTACTTAAGAAGAAGGAGGAGAAGGAGGAGGAGGAGGAGAGGAGGAGGAGGGGAGGGGGGAAGGAGAAGAGGAAGAAGATTTGGAGGGGGGGAGGGATGAGGAAAGGGGGGGGGAGGGGGGGGAGGGGGAGAAAGAAGAAGAAAACCAGGCCCCTCCTCTGAGCATATCTTGAAGATTTCAGTTCAGCAGGAAACCTGTGGGCCAGAGGTTAGAGGGAGGAAACAGTTCTTCTTGTCCTCCCCTCCCTGAGACAGTGGGGCTCTCCTGCCTTCTGCTACAACTTTTGGTGCCTGTCTCTCTAAGACAGCACTATCCTTTGACATCTGTTTTACTGACTCTGGTCTGGTCAGCAGACAGGGCGGGCATTTCTGGGTTGTTGCTTCTGCTGCACATTTGGCTGAAATATACCCTGACCCAGATTAGCCCACTTAGTTTGGAAGAAAGGTTTGGGAAGTTCTGAGAAGTGCCTTTGCCTCTGAGGTTCAAGGAGTGTGGAGAAAGAATAGCCCTTCTAATATGCCAACAATGACCAAGTGTTGAGTATCCACAAAAGGGGAGCCAGGTATATAGGGAACACTAAAGTTAGTTCTAGAAGTCCTGCTATAGTCCTGTTCTAGAAGAACTTCCTATCTGGATAAGATACTTTTGGTTTCAGGTGACAGAAAACAAACTCAAACTAGCTTAAAACAGAAAAAGGGAGGGTGTAGATTTGGGTCTGTTTAACTGGGATATTCAAAACCTGATGGTTTCAGGTACAGCTTGATCCTGGGCTCAAATTCTGTTATCAGTAAGTGTCTCTCTCTTGTTAACCTGAGACTCTGCTTTCCTGTGTTTGGATCTATTCTTAGGCAAACAATCCTAGTGTGTTGGCAGAGATGTCTACACATTTATCAGCCTTAGAGGCAGTGATGCCAAAGAAAAGAACATCACCCTTTTCCCAGAGTTACAGCAAAATTCTAGGCAAAACCCCTGAATGGTCCAGCTTGGGTCACCTGTTAATTTCTAAACCAATCACTATTGCCAGGATGGTAGAGTACTCTGGGTCATGTGCCCACCTCTGGGACTGAGATATGGGGGGGGGGGTTGGCCCCATCTGAGCCACTAAGAATTTGGAGAGTTGGCTCCTCGGAGAGGTGCCAGGAAGAAAAAAAGTAAACACATAAAATATTAATCTTGTATTACAGTAGGCTGGCTTATAAAAGATGCTCAAAACAGGCTGGCTTATATAAAGTGCTTAAATGACAAATTAATAAAAAAGGGAAAAGTACTGTGTCAAAAATTTGAGGACTTGGAAAAGAGAATGGAATGGAAAGAGGATGAAGTTCAAAATTATACATAGAAGTTATAAAAGAGGCAGATTTCAGCTCAATGCAAGGGAAAACCCTACTAGAAGTGAGGACAACAAAGGGAGATGCTTCCAAAGTGGTGATCTCCCCTTTCCTAGATGAGCTCTAGTGGGGATGAATGGCCATCCACCAGCGATGCAGAAAAGGGGGTTCTAAGTCAGGTGGGTTGGGTTGATCCCAAACCCACTAACCTCTAACCTCTAGAGTTCCGATGATTCCCAAACTCCTCTAACCTCACGGTCCGATGATTCCCAAACTACTTGTTTCCACATTAGGAAACCCTGAAGCAGCAAAGAAAGTGCAGACCAGAGGGGAGCACAGTGGGCAGCTCTGAGCTTTTTTTTTTTTTTAAGTTAACATTTACTGAAGCCTTACTGTGTGCCAAGTACAGTCTAGGTGCTTGCATCACTTGCCCCATTTAATCCCCAGGATAACCCTTGAAATAAGTTTTAGTGACCCCAATTTAATGAATAAGGAAATTGGGGTACAGAGAGGTTGAGTAACTTGTCAAGAATGATGCAGTAAATAGCAGAGCTGGGACCTGAATCCAGGCCACTTGTAATTTAAGGCAAAGCTCTTAACCCCTTTGCTCTTGGGGGACAGGCAGGCCTGCTTCTTTCTAGAGTATCATTGTACACCTCCCTCTGCTCACCTACCCCCTCTGCCTGCTCAGGATCAAGGTTGATCGGGTCCAGATGGTAGCAGGTACATCTAATGAGATGTGAGGGTATTACTCACAAGAAGCCAGGAGTGGCTGGGATAGAATCCCAGATTCACATCCCTGCACTTGAGATGTCAAGAGCAAATGTTATGGCCATGCATTAGAAACAAACACAACAACAAAGCCAGGGTTATCCTTGAACCCTTTCCAACTCCAGTCCATCCAACTGCTTCGGTCAATGCATGAGTTAGGTAAGCCAGGTAGGCCCCTGTAATGGCTCCTATCTTCCCTCTGGGTTTTTAGAACAAATAATTTAGTTTTTTTTTAAGTTTTCGATTTTTTTATCCCTTTAAAAAACTGATTTCATTGTATGCTTAAAAAGCTATCAGGAAGGAAGTGGATTTACTATTTTCATCTACCTATTTGCTTATCAAGCAAATATTTATTTAGCACATACTATGTACAAAATCTTGGGTTTTGCAGCAAAGATGAATATTTATTTCACTTAGGAGTTGAAAATGCGTGTTTCCTAGAACAACTAATAAAGGAATCCATAGTCAAAAGCCATACCGTTTACCTTAAGGATCCCTGGTGGCCATAAGTAATTGAGCCACCAGAACTCATATTAAAAGCTGCAGTAGATGCCCTGCCAGTTTTTGAAAGGGACTTCTCTGGGAATATTCAGCATGGGAACTTTACAGCTGGTTCCTCAAACTGCAGACAGATATTATGAGTCTTGCGCCTGCCATCAGGCCTCATAATACTTTAGGTTCCTATTAGGTTCTTTAACACACATATTCATATATGTTGCTAGCTTATGCTAGAGCAACATAGAGTAAGCAAGACATCCTCCTGTCTTCAGAACTAAACCAGCCCCTGTCCAGTCTTTTTCTAGAGAGTGCAGGGAGGAGCCTCTCAGACAGAGAGAAGCAGCTGACCAGGACTGCTCAGATCTGCCCTGGGCCCCTCACTCTGTTCTCACTGCCGACTGTGCCCGAGCTAAGTCATGCCTCTAGCCCCAGTGTCAATACAGTCCCTTCTCTTTGTGGCCCTGGGATTACTGACACAGCCAAACTCCAAAAATATCACTTCAAACACTTACTAGTAAGAGAGACTAAGAAGTAAATGCAAGAAGAGAGAGCAAATAAAAGAAGCATAAACATATCCAAGCTTTTAGAGAACCATGTCCAGTCTTACAGCATAACTACTCATGGACCAGGTTCATAAGCTCTGTCCCAATTGTTCTCAATCCTGAATGCACAATGGAAGTACCTAGAGAATTGTGTGTGTGTGTGTTTGATATGTTTCCTGGGCCTTACTCTCCAGTGGTTTTGGAACTTGGCTGACTATCCTACAGATGGCTAAACCACATTCCCTAAGACTGATTTGCTTGTTCAGAGGTGTGACCTAGGCATAGGTATTTTTAAAAGCTTCCAGGTAATCTAGTGTCCTGCCAGGTAGGGAACCACTGCCCTAGACCACATGAAACAGAATGAACATGGACACTATTTAATAAGCTTCCCAGTTATAGCTGACCGTATTTCTAAAGATGGTGCTATAGTACCTCCTAACCCTTGTGCTCTTCCACAACGTGTCCTTGACAATGCAGTCCTTTAAAGATGGAGTCTATAACATCATACTCAATAGTGAAAAACTAAGAGCTTTCCCCCTAAGATTGGGAACAAGACAAGGATGTCCACTCTCACCACTTTTATTCAACATAGAACTGGAAGTCCTAGCAATCAGACAAGAAAAAGGAATAAAAGGAAACCATATCAGTAAGGAAGAAGTAAAACTGTCACTCTTTGCAGACAACATGATATCTTACAGGGCACCTAGGTGGCTCAGTCAGTTAAGCATCTGCCTTTGGCTCAGGTCATGATCCCAGGTCCTGGGATCAAGCCCCGCATCAGGCTCCCGCTTGATGGAAAGTCTGATTCTTCCTCTCCCTCTGCCTGCCGCTCTCCTTGCTTGTGCGCGCTCTTTCTCTCTCTGTCAAATAAATAAATAAAATCTTTAAAAAAGAAAAGAAGGCACCTGGGTGGCTCAGATGGTTAAGCGTCTGCCTTCAGCTCAGGTCATGATCCCAGGGTCCTGGGTTCGAGTCCCACATTGGGCTCCCTGCTCCTTGGGAGCCTGCTTCTCCCTCTGCTTCTCTCTCTCTCCCTCTGTCTCTCATGAATAAATAAATAAAATCTTAAAAAATAAATAAAGAAAAAAAGAAAAAAGAAAAGAAAAGAAAGCCCTATAGACTCTACCAAAAACTACTAGAACTGATAAATGAATTCAGTAAGGTCACAGGATACAAAAATCAATGTATAGAAATATGTTGCATTTCTACACACTTATAATAAAGCAACAGAAAGAGAAATTAAGAAAACAATCCCATTTACAGTTGCACCAAAAATAATAAAGTACCTAGGGATAAACTTAACCAAGGAGGTGAAAGACCTATACTCTGGGGAGTATACCAAACTACCAAACTTGAAAACTATAAAACACTGATGAAAGAAATTGAAGATGACACAAATAGAAAGATATTCCATGCTCATGGATTAGAAGAACAAATTATGTTAAAATGTTCATACTACCCAAAGCAATCCATAAATTTAATGCAATCTTTATCAAAATACCAACAGCATTTTTCACAGAATTAGAATAATCCTAAAACTTGTATGGAATCATAAAAGATCCCCAATAGCCAAAACAATCTTGAAAAAGAAAGACAAAACTGGAGGTATCACAGTAGTAATCACAACAGTATGGCACTGGCACAAAAATAGACACATAGATCAAGAGAACAAGAGAGAAAGCCCAGAAACAAACCCACGATTATAATGGTCAATTAATCTTTGACAAAGGATGCAAGAATATGCAATGGGAAAAAGTCTCTTCAACAAATGGTATTGGGAAAACTGGACAGCAATATGCAGAAGATTGAAACTGGACCACTTTCTTATACCATACACAAAAATAAACTCAAAATGGATTAAAGACCTAAACGTGAGACCTGAAATCATAAAAATCCTAGAAGAGAGCACAGGCAGTAATTTCTATGACATCGGCCATAGCAACATTTTTCTAGATATGTCTCCTATGGCAAGGGAAAGAAAAGCAAAAATAAACTACTGGGATGACATCAAAATAGAAAGCTTCTGTGCAGTGAAGGAAACAATCAACAAAACTAAAAGGCAACCTACTGAATGGAAGAAGATTTTTGCAAATGACATATCTGGTACAGGGTTAATATCCAAAGTATATAAAGAACTTATGTAACTCAACCCACCCCCCAGTAATCCAATTACAAAATGAGCAGAAGACATGAACAGACATTTCTCTAAAGAAGACATCCGGATGGCCAACAGACACATGAAAAGACACTCAACATCACTCATCATCAGGGAAATGCAAATCAAAACTACAATGAGATATCACCTCATATCTGTCAGAATGGCTAAAATCAAAAACACAAGAAACAACAAGCGTTGGTGAGGATGTGGAGAAAAAGGAACACTTGTGCACTGTTGGTGGGAATACAAACTGGCACAGCCACTGGTGGAAAATGGTACGGAGGTTCCTCAAAAAGTTAAAAATAGAACTACCCTAAAAATAGATTACTATGATCCAGTAATCACATTACTGGGTATGCACCCAAAGAATACAAAAACACTACTTGGAAAGAATATATATATCCCTATGTTTATAGCAGCATTATTTACAAAAGCCAAACTATGCAGCCCAAGTGTCCATTGATACCTGAATGTATAAAGAAGATGTTATGTGTGTGTATAGATATACACACATATATATAATGAAATATTATTTAACCATAAAAAAGAATGAAATCTTGCCATTTGCAAAAACATGGATGGAGCTAGAGAGTATAATGATAAGTGAAATAAGTCAGTCAGAGAAAGACAAATACTGTATGATTTTATTCATATGTGAAATTTAAGAAAAAAAAAACAAATAAGCAAAGGGAAAAAAAAGAGAGACAGACAAACCAAGAAATAAACTCTTAACTATAGAGAACAAACTGATGGTTACCAGAGGGGAGGCGGGTGGGGAGATGGGTGAAATATAGGATGGAGATTAAGGAGTGCACTGGTTATGATGAGCACCGGGTGATGTATAGAATTGTTGAATCACTATATTATACACCTAAAACTAATATAACACTGTATGTTAACTATATTGGAATTAAACTAAAAAACTTAATAAAATCCCAAAATAAAAAATAAAATAGAGTCTAATTTCCCTCCCCTTTTGTCTGGGTGGGCATGTGTGCTTCAATTTATAAAGCATGGCAAAGCTAAGGCTATGTGACTTCTAAGGCTAGATCATAAAGGACATGCATTTCTCTCAGCTTTGGTTGGGATTGTGACGCAGTCCAGCAACCCTGAGACTATGTTGCCAGGGAAGCCATGTGTAGGCACTCAGGTCAATAGGTCCAGCCATCCCTACTACTGCACAGTGGGTAAAGTCATCTTGCGTCTTCCAAACCAGCACAGCCACTACCTGAATATCACTGAGGAACTGCCACAGGAGCCAAAGAACTACCAGCTAAGCTTTATGTAGATTCTGATCCACAAACCTCATGGATGTAACAAAATGGTGGTTGTTTTATATGACTAAGTTTGGGTGGATTTATTATACAGCATTATTAACCTGAATAGCAGTTGACTCTAAGGTGCAGCCAGGGTGAAGAACCAGCCTCTCATTCTGTGGCCATTTGCCTACATAATTATACCTGGTCTCCCCAAGCTAGTGCAAGAGCTCCTGCCTATATTTCAGGACTCCAAACTGGGCCTCTTATCTCTAGCCAATTGCTTCCTCATGGAACAGTCCCAGAGGCCCTACTCTCACCCAGTTCCAGGTCCTGCTGTATGTATGGGCAGGCCTCATCTATAGCTCATAGGCCACTTGTAGCAATCACCATTGGAATGACCCCTGAGTGTGGCAAAGGTCCCATATGTCACATATGCCATCGCAGTCCACACAGCCAGTATTTCCCATGGGCCCAAGCTTCACAATGATCAGCAGTATATCTATTCCTAATAAAGTAATACAGGAAAACAGAAACCAGATTTTTCCAAGTCTGAGTTCAGTGATGCTGAGACTTAGCAACTTGTAGACTCATTTTGAAGGGTTTTACCCTTCCTTTCAGAGGACTTTTCCACATACCTTTTCCCAAATACTTGCTGTTTCCTCTCAAACTGGTGGGAGATCTCTGGTACGGCACTGAGACTTACCTAGGAATTTATATTGCTCTTTCTAAGGGAAGGCGAATCTTGAAATCAGATGTAGACAATATGGAGGCCTCCTGGAGTTTGGGCCCAAGTATGCATTGTTTGTTAGAAAGGATTGAAAGGAGCTGAGCCACGTCTCCAGGTGTAACCAATCATGCCTGGGCTGCTGCTCTGTGGAGTTTAATTGTTTGTTTTTCCCTCACTTCCCCATTTCTCTTCCCTTCTAGACCTGATGCTGATAATCAGATTTCCAAGTTGGTCACGACTCCAGAAGTTTTACTGAGGTATGTGGTGATCTAAGCTTGTAGTCTTTGTTTCTTTCTTCATCAAAAAGCTCTGCAGTTAATGATCAACATTTTAGCAGCCACCTTATGAAATACGTGCTTCTGGAAGACAGCCTGTAATTGACAGGAGAGCTTGCTTGACAAAGGCCACAGATGTGGGCCTTTGCTAGCAACAATTGCAGTGACTTATCCTGTATGTCTTGAATAAAAGTTATATTTCAGTAAAACTTTATTTTATTTTTTAAAGGTTATTTATTTATTTGAGAGAGAGAGAGATCACACAAGTGAGGGGAGGCGCAGAGGGAGAGAATCTTCAAGCAGACTCCCCGCTGTGTGCAGAGCCCCATGCAGGCTCAATCTCACAACCCTGAGATCATGACCTGAGCCGAAACCAAGAGTCAGACACTCAACTGACTGAGCCACCCAGGTGCCCCAAAACTTTATTTTAAAACCACAAAATCAATGGTTTGACTTTTCATCCAGTCACCTAAAAAGTACTACATTATCCAGGAATAATGAACTTGCATTTCAGAGACCGAACATGATATTGTTAAGAGTTGGTTAGGGGAGTGAAAGGGTTTTAATGATTGCTTCTGATCTGTTCTTCTCTCAAAGCTGCTGCCAATAAGCTACTCCCTGAAGATACTAAAAGATCCTTTTCTGTTTTTAAAAGAACACGTTTTATCAAGAATTATTATGAATATTTGAAGAAGACCTTAGTGCAGGATCTCCATCTTTTTTTCTCTCTTTTTCCCCAGTAAAACATGCATTTCTATAATTAAAAGTCTAGTCACAAGAAAAAAGAACCTAAGATAGACCTTGTTGTGCCAGCAACTAGGCAAAAAGGTATAATACTCTTTTGAGCTCCTAAGGTTACTTCAGTTAAAGAATAAAACTGTCAGGTAACATTCACAGGATAATTAAGGTGTGATTCCTATTGTGAGTCTAACATTTTAAAAGTTAAAAAAAAGAAATCCTACATGGCTACCTGTTATTTCTCCAGGGATCACTCTGTCTCAGAAGCAATGTATACACATTGTTATAGGTTAAATATAGCTAAGAAACAGAGGCATCAGAATACATTTGACAAAGCCAGCTCCCTCATTTTCATTTAAAATTTTTTTTTCCATTGGAGATAACATCCATACAGAAAATGCCCATATCATAGGTGTCCAGCTGAATGAATTTTCCCAAACTGACACACCTGTTTCTCCAGTGCTCAGATTAAAACAAACAAACAAACAATATGAGGTGCCCCCAGAAGCCCCATTCTCTCACCCCAGGGGTAACCAAGATCCTAATTCTAACACCATTGATTAGTTTTGCCTGTTTTTGTACTTTCTATAAATGGAATCATACAGTATGTTCTCTTTTGTGTATGGCTTCTTTCACGCCATGTCATGTCTGTGAGATTCATCCATATTGCTGCATGTAGTTATAGATGGTTCATTCTCTTTGTTGGCGGGTATTCCATTGTGTGAATACACCACAATTTATCCATTCTACAGCTGATGGACGTTTGGGTAGCTTCCAATCTGGGGCTATTACAAAGAGCCAGCTGCAGGAGTTTTTACATAGCGCCCAGGATTCCTGCTCATTTGAGTGAATGCTTCATGGAGGTCTTTGAAACAGCACCGGCCCCCGAAATCCTGACAGCATTGTCCATCTTGTCCTTTGGCTGGCAGATGCAGACCTTAAAAGAGAAAGGCCACAGCTCCCCACCTGTGAAAACGGACTCTTGTTTTCATGAAAAAAAGTTTGTAAAGAAGACCAGCAACTGAGAACAGAAGTAAGTATTGTTTGCATTATCACAGAGGGTTGAGCAGCTGGCCACAGGGAATTTGGATTGTAGATAATAAGGTAACTTATCTTATTGAAACAGGATACAGGCTAACAATTCTTGAGCAAGGAATAGGGCATGCCCAGGGAAGTAGGAGATAGTATAAGCTGAGAGGCGAAATGCTGCCAAGAAAGCATAACTGAACCATCTCATCTCAATGGGGTACAAGTTTAAAACAAGGGCAAAAAGCCAAGATTCCTCGTAAACAAAATCACTAGCTTAACTCTTCCCTGAGAAAGCAGGGTTTGCATCTTGACTCTGAGTTGTTGCCCTGGGGATGCTGCCCAAACTCTCTACACAGTTCTGCTTCTCCTCTGAAAGGAGGGGGTGATCGCCGCACCCTTGCCTGGCTGTGAGGCTCAAGAAGACTCTGTGGGTTAAAGTCCTGGCAACATTGAGCAGATACTGATCCGATGCTGTGTTCTCTCTCAGCCCCCAAGTGCCGTGGTTTAGACAAAAGATCTAGAACGCATCGCTGAGAGCTCATTTGTTTAAATGGGCTAGAATGTGAATTGAAGGAAAGTCAGAAGATGAACGGCTTGTTCTTTTTTGAAAATGCAGAAGAGAACAAGTGAGAAGACTGTATCGCTGTCAGTGCAGAGCAGAAGAGTGAGCAGAGGAGGTCAGGGTGCTTCCAAGGAGGTGGATGAGAGCTGAGAGGCCAGATCAAGGGCAGGAGAGGGCTGTGCATGGAGCAGTTTGCTTTTTTATTCTGCTTGGCCTCACTCTGTGCATATCCAACCCTGGTTACTAAGAGAAAAGCTTCTATAGTTGTTTGTATCTTAAAATATTCTTGCCTGTCCAGACAAACCCATCATCTTAGGTACTCGATAACTTGGCTAGGTTGTCAAAGTAAGGCCTAAGGTTGCAACATTTAGGGTGGCTTCAGGCTGCCCCTGCCCAGAACTCTCTGTGTAGGCCCCAGGTTGGTGGCTCCAAGACAGTTTCATTTCTACTACAAGCGGTGATGACAAATTTGGATTTCAGGGTAAAAATACAAGGTAATCTTTGGAAATAAATGTCAGGCAACACAATGATGCTTTGAGGTCCTGGTGCGTAAAGTATCACAACTGCAGGACAGCTGTCTGTAGGCAGGTTTCCACCATGCCTGGAGACACCTCACTGACCTTTATCAGCAGGGCAACAGCCCCAGACCTGTAAGAGGCTGCAGGAGAGAAAGAGCAAGTGCTCTGGAGTCAAGCAGGAAAACCACTGCAGCTCAGTTGGTGTCCCACCCGAGCGTGGGCCTGAATGAAGCTCCTGTTGGAATCCCAGCCTCAGTCATGACACTTCACACTGAATCATGGATGTGATGTTTTCTGGTCCTCAGAGCTACTTATTTTATTCCAACAGGAAAGAGATGAAGCAGATATCATTATACCCATTTTATAAATAAGCTCAAGCAAACCCAGAATTAATAGATGATTGGCCAATGTATGAGGAACCATAAGCCATAGGTCCAGGTTTCCTGCACGTGCTCACCAAACCACACCTTCCAGGATGAATATCAATCTCTGATACAGGCATATATAGCCACCTTTCAGGTTTTACACAACCAGACCCTGGATTGAGGGGTCACAGATAGCAGTGTTGCTGAAGCCAGGATGGGGGGGCAGTTAGCTTGTTACTTCCTACCTAAGAATGTTAAGTGAACAGATTTATGAGAGATGCTTAGGTGGTAGAGACAACAGGAGTTGGTGACAAGCTGCTGGGGAAGAGGAAAATGAAGATGCCCCTAGGTTCCTGGTCTGTGGATCTGCATGGGTGTTGGCTCAATCACTGTGCCAACCAGTCCTGGAGGTCACCCTTGGTTACAGAGAATGACAAACTGGATTTCAGGAGTCATCAACTATTCCACGAACATAAAGTGTTATATGTGTCTGCACTCTATCAGATACAGACTCAGGTGAGGCTGGAGCAATTGGTAGGAGTAACTAATTCCCCCCAAGAGCTGATGGATCTGCTTAAAAATCATCCATGGCTTCCCACTGCATTTGGAATCAAATTTGAATTCCTGCTCACAGTCTCCAAAACCATACAGGAGCTGGCCTCTGCAGACCTCTCCACTTTATCTCCCCATTTTCCCTCTTACCTCCAGCTTGTTGTTTACCTCCAACCCCTTACCCTTTCAAGCTGGTTCCTATCTCAGGACCTGTGAATCTGAGGCAGGCCTGGAATCCTTGTCCTCAAAATCTTCAAATATCATCTCCTCAGAAAGGCCCTCCTCAACCAGCCTCTTGGGTCACTCTCTAGCCAATTTCCCTGGTATGTTTTTCTTCACAGCACTTAATGTTATAAGAAACTATGGAATTTGTCAGCATGCATGTTAACCATTATCCCCAACCACAGTTTAGGTTCAGTGTTAGAAGGCAACAGCTGAGCAAGAGAACTGGCCCAGGGTCATCTTGGTGGAGATGGAAAGAAGTGAGCAGATTTATTTAAGAAACGTTTAAAAGACAGAACTGACAGGATTTGTGGGCAAACTGGATAGGGAGAGTGAAGACCCCTTCTACATCTGCCTGGATGATTGTGCCAATCACTGAACTGGGCTGCCCCAGAAGAGGGCCAGTTGTGCATAAAAAACTATGAGTTGGGCTTCTCACTCACTGAGTTTGCAGTGCCTCTGAGGCATCCAGGATGTCCTACCAAGTGTGCAGCTCATACCTGGGTCTGGAGCTCAGCAGAGAGGTCTGAACTGGAGAAATGTGTTTGTGAGAGGCCTTTGTGTGGCTGGCAAGGGACACAGTGCTTGTGGGTGAGAGCCTGATAAGAATACAAGAGGGAGGCGGGAGGGGGCCTTAGAGCAAGCCTTGAGGAGCAAAGAGCTGAGGGAGTGAGCTTGTAAAGGAACCAGAGGGGGTGAAAAAGGAAAACGAGGTCACAGTGGCTGGA
Source organism: Callorhinus ursinus (assembly GCF_003265705.2). Classification (NCBI taxonomy): domain Eukaryota; kingdom Metazoa; phylum Chordata; class Mammalia; order Carnivora; family Otariidae; genus Callorhinus; species Callorhinus ursinus. Next base: position 81,069,391 of record NW_027397072.1, read on the forward strand.
GATGGAAGAGTATGCTGGGGTGTGGGTAGACTTCCTTGGCTCCCAAGCTGGACTCCTTGGGAGGGCTACCTCCAGCGCTGTCAGCCAGTGCCTGATACATAGATGTGTGTTGAACTGGATATCCAGGCTTTCTAAGTGATCTACTCACAGCCTTTACAAGAGCTAATTCACTTAGGCCTCACAAGGTCCCTATCCATTACTCTCCCCCATTCCTCAGAGAAGGAACCAAGGTACACAGAGGCTAAATGACCTGCCCAGGTCACACAGCCAGTGAGTCTCGGGATTCAAACCCAGAGTCGGTGGTCTTTATCACCACATACACTAACACCCTCTCTCATTTTTTCTAGGCTCCTCTTTTGATAGCACTGATATAATATCAGATAATTTGCAATAGCCAAAATTCAACTTTAGTAACAAAAACATTAGTTCTGAATGCAAACATAAGGTATGGGCCAGTATCCTCTTAAGCATTTGGTTAAGATAATGATGAAATCTTGACTCTTTCCCCTCCTTCCTCTATCTCCCTAAAGAATTGCTTTGTCACCTTCAGAGGGAGTTCACAGCTCTAGGAGGTTTTAAAGAAGCTTCTGAGATCAGGATCCATACGTAGGGACCCTGGGCCATTCAGGCCTTCCCCTCCCTCCTGGTTGTGGCAGGAACACCAGAGCTAGAGTACACTGGAGCCACTGATGGTGAAATCAGCTTGGCCAGCCTGTGCTGCTGCAGACATTAGTGCAGGGCACCTTTCCACATCAGCTGAGCTTCTTGACCAGGGTCTAATTTGGCCCTGCTTCAGTTATGACCTGAGTAAGAAGATGGTCTAAGTAGAGAGTATCTCAATGATTTTGTATGACCTTGAGAGTTCCTCTTCTTAACAAGCTGCCCCCTCATCATCACTCAAATCATGCTTCCTTCCCTTTAATGTTGATAACCAACATTTCTTTGTTGCCATTGCCCTCACAATTTCAGAGTCTCTTTAAAAGTTTGAAAACCAATAAATATTTGCTGGCCAGTGTGAGGGCAACACTATCAGGCATTTGAGTTGTGAGATGATTTATTTTTAAATGTTACTTTGTAAAGGTTACCTTGTCAACATAATTTTAAAAAAATATTTAGTTTCAAAAAAAAAGTTTGAAAACCTGCATTTTAAATGAAAAAAAAAATATTGATATGCAACCACTCATGTCTTTCACAAGACTAAACAAGGCACCTGGGTGGCTCAGATGGTTAAGCGACTGCCTTTGCTCGGCTCAGGTCATGATCCTGGAGTCCGGGGATCGAGGCCTGCATCAGGCTCCCTGCTCAGCAGGGAGTCTGCTTCTCCCTCTGACCCTTCCCCCTCTCATGCTCTCTATCTCTCATTCTCTCTCTCTCAAATAAATAAATAAAATCTTAAAAAAAAAAAAAAGACTAAACAGTAGTTTCTCTTTGGCTTCACAGAATCCCAGAGCAGCCAATCTGAGGATATACGTTAGTCACTTTGTATCCAAATAACACTGTATGATTTGGTGAAAAGCCATGTGTTTACTGTCATGAAATACAATGTGTCGAAAACATCAAATTGCTATTGTGCAGGCTCTTCTAATAGCCTATCAGAACTTCCTGCACTTCAAACATGACACACTTAAGGGCAGAACTTCCTATTTTAAAAAACCACATAAACTCTCCCCCCCGTTCCCCTTCCAGCCCTTTAGCAATCTGATTATGTAGTACTTTTCTTTTCTTTCTTTTTTTTAAGATTATTTATTTATTTATTTGACAGAGAGAGAGACAGCGAGAGGGAATATAAGCAGGGGGAGTGGGAGAGGGAGAAGCAGGCTTCCCGATGAGCAGGGAGCCCAATGCAGGACTCAATCCCAGGACCCCAGGATCATGACCTGAGCCGAGGGCAGATGCTCAACGACTGAGCCACCCAGATGCCCCTGTATTACTTTTATTTTCTCGCTGCTATTGCCACCTTACCATCAAATATTACCAAGCTCTAAGAAATGCATTGGAATATTCACTTCTGTTATTTTTCCTTGCTTTTAAGTTCATACATTCAGTATCTTCCCCAATGTGGCTCATTGCAATCATGATCTATCTGGAAAATATATTATTGCTCCATGACCAGAACTCAGAGGGAAACATGTTTGCCTTTGCATTGATGTGATTATTATGTGGATTTTGTAGTTTAAAAAGAAAACAACTAGATTCTGCAATGGCATTCTTTGTAGAAATCTGACCTTTGATGGGGCTGACTAATCTCAGCAACCAATTAATCTCACACTGATTACTCTGCTCATTCACTCTCAGCAAATTGTAAGCAAAACTTCCAAGAAGAATGACTGACCCTCTCACCTGGGCCCAGCCTGGCTTTCCACCCTTCCTTTGGATTTATGTGCTTGATGATGATTCTCAAGTACAAGTCTGATTTGATCACCCCTGCTCTCATAGTATCAGTCTGAAGGGCTGTGAAAGCAGAGGGCCTGGACTCACATTCTTGCTCTATAGTCAGTCATCTAAACCAGACACTTTTGTGGAGAGGCTTCCTTGACTTCTCCCTCTCCTCCATCTGTGACCCCAGCCCATCCCTGCTGCCCCAGACACTCTATCACCAAGTCCTGTCAGTTCTGCCTCTTAAATATTACTCAACTCTACCTGCTTCTATTCCTGGCTGTCACACCCTGGCTCAGCCTCCAACACTCTTAGCCTCATAATAGTCTCTGAAGTGGTCTCCCTGCCTCCAAATATGGGGTCAATCCATATAAGAGCTCTTTTAAAATTGCAGAATTGACTACAGCACCCTATCTCCTTTTTACCCTGAAGCCCAGCTCCATGACATGACCCTGGCTCTGCTGCCTTTCCAGGCTTGTCTCCCTCACGTCCACCGTCTCAGACAGCCATCTCACACAGCTTGAGACCAGCACATATACTGTGTTAGTTCACTTCCTCTCAGGATGCCTCTTGACATTTTTTCGGAGGGACCTCTCTCTGTCCCTCTTTGCCCAATTCCTGATTATCCCCAGTGCAGAGTGTATGGCTTCTAGAAGCCTGCTCTGCATCCGTGCCCTGCACCCCATCTTATATATTTCTGCAGGTCCAACAAATGGCTGTCTCTGGAGCTCGCTGAACATTCAACACTTGATGGAATTTCTCTGAGTCTGCCTTCTCTGCCAGCCCAATGTCTTTGTGGGTAGAGACTTTTTTTTTTTTTTTTTCTGTATCTCCTGCTCAGTACAGAATCTGTCATAAAGTAGGCATTCAGTAAATATTTGTTGGCTGGTGATGGGGTTGGGGTTCAAGGCATTACTTAGGGTACTGGACTTCCATCTATATCCCATAAAAAGTTCCATTTAGGTTTCCCCAAATATTTGATTCAAATTTTATTTTTAAAAGTGTTAAATTATTTTTCATACTTCAGCATAGTAGATTCACATAAGTTATTTACAAACATGTGACAAACTGCAGATCAACAGGCTAAGTATGTTGCAAAGATAAATCATTTTTGTAAAGACTCTGAATAAATCTTCTGTCATTTGCTGGTACCTTAAATTCCAAGGTTATAAGGCTGTTATTTTTAAAACTGTTTCAGTTTACAATCATTTATCTGTGTGAATTAGGAATTTCTTATTACAATGTGACCAAAGCAAATGGCAGAAATAAACTAAAGCCCGAAGCTGGTATCAGATTGTAATGGTTCCCCATAACCACAATTTCTTTTTTTTTTAAGATTATATTTTTAACTATCTCTACACCAAACGTGGGACTCGAACTTTCAACCCCAAGATCAAGAGTCACACCCTCCACCAATGGAGCCAACCAGGCGTCACCATCACCACAATTTCTATTTTTTTTCCATTTATTAAAGTAACCTATAATTCTCATGTGCGAGTACAATAAGTTTGAAGTTATAAAGGAGATGTATACTGATGAAATGTACTGTTAGCCCCCTGATATTTTAGGGATTTCTCTAAGATGTTTGAAATATGCGCCTGGCCATTTCTTTAAAAGTTTGAAAACTACTGGCCAAGGGGAAGCAGGGTCCTGAGGCTGAGGCTGCCCAGAGATTTAGCACTCAGTTCCCGAGAAAACAAGGCAACTTTTAGGCACTGGGCCTGGGAGGGCAATGGTAGAACTAGGGAGCTGGGAAGAACATTTCTGAGTTTTGTAAGGAACAGGGGAGAGCAGGAAGCAGCTCTGTGTCCCCCCTTCACATCAAGGATCCAAAGGTCTGCAGGTCAGTCCCATTGCCTACTTCACAATAGGGTCCTCTCTGCTCTGCTGGTGGGAAAGTCCTGGAGGAACAGATTCTCATGCACCTGTGTGCTAGTGTCTGGATGGAGAGTCCCTGTCCCTGCAAATCTGCAAGGGGAATTCTGAAGGGACAGAAGTGAGGGGAAATAGGCCTCAGGCTTTTTACAGGAACCTGGAAGAGCTAAACAGGGAGGCACAGTCCAGGGGCTGTCAGTATTAGGGGCAGCACAAAGGTCCCTTCCTTCTCCTTCCTCCAGATAGCGTGTCAAGCCAGTGGTATGGGTTAGCTGTCCAACTGGGCTTTGTGTGCCCTTCCCCTGGTCCCTGCGAGTTTCCTTCTAACTCATTTAACAGATGTAAATTGGGTACAACATGCTGTGCCGAGTCTTCCTTTCTGGGGTTTCTATAACCATGCTTGCTCAGGGCTCCCTAAATCCCACCCTGAATAAATCTTCTCCCTGATTCTGTTTTCCCCTCAACCTACTGTCCTATCTCATCCCCTGCCTTTCATACTGAAACTTTTGAAAATAAGGATTCTCTGCCCATAGACCATCATGTCACACTCCCCCAACCCCACTGTACCTGGTTTTCCCCTGCTGCACGAACGGTATCATTCCCTCAAAGGTCATTGGTGACTTCCTTATGCTAAAATCCAGTACCTTCCTGTAAGGCCTGCATCCTCACTGAGAACCCGCAACCACTCCTTGAGATACCCTTTGCTTTTGTGACTTTGCTTCCCGCTCTCCCTCCACCTCCTTGACCACTTCTAGCTTGTCTCCAAGGACTTCAATACCTCTTCTTGTTCTTCTCAAGGAAGATGGTTATGTTTGCCAGGGCTGCTGTAACAAGGTATGACAGACTTGGGGGATGAAAAAACAGAAATTTATTTTCTCACAGCCTCGGAGGATGGGGTCTAAGAACAGATGTTGGCAGTGCGGGTTCTCCCCAGGCCTCCTTCTTTCCTTGGCATGGCCATGGTCGTCTTCTTGCCATGTCCTTGCAGGTTCCCTCCTCTGTGTTTTTCTGGCCCCTAATCTCTTCTTAGGAGGACCAGTGTTACTGGATTAGGTCCTACCCTGATGACCTCATTTTAACTCAGTTGCCTCTGAAAGGCTCTGACTTCAAATATAGTCACATTCTGAGGTACTGGGGGGTCAGGACTTCAACACACAAATGCTGGGGAGAAACACAATTTAACCCACAGCAAAAGTCTTCCAGATAAGGTTCTTGACCATTTTAAATGCTTCTTTCCTACATCCATTTCTAAAGCTTCATATGTTATTATTCAGTGAATGCTTTTATCAATTTCATTTTTAATTAAAAAATGTATCTCATTAAAATAAAGTGGAACAATCCTTTAGTGTTTGAAGAAAAGGTTAATAAGAGGATATGATTTGGGACACCTGGGTGGCTCAGTCGTTAAGCATCTGCTTTCAGCTCAGGTCATGATCCCAGGGTCCTGGGATCGAGCCCCACATTGGGCTCCCTGCTCAGCAGGGAGCCTGCTTCTCCCTCTGCCCACTGCTCCCCCTGCTTGTGCTCTCTCTCTGACAAATAAATAAATAAAATCTTTCAAAAAAAATAAGAGGATATGATTTTCAAGTAAATACCTATATTTCAAAGTTGTTTGCTGAGCTCTGAGATCAAATTCCCACCAAGTTTCCAGATACCTCCCCTTGATGGCTGGTATGTCACACACGGTGTTCTCTCCACAAATGCCATTCTCACTCCTTACCCCTCATCTGTTGGCCAAAATTCCCCAAGACTTTTTCAACGACTTCTCTCCCCTGCTTCACCCCACACCCAAACATTTTGTCCATTCTGTTTGTCCCTCCTCAACACTGGTTATGTACTTTTTGAGACCCAGTTCAAAATTTATAGGGCTCTTTGTTCAAAATCTATCCAGAGTTTCAAGACAGTGACAGTAGAGCATTAAACCAAGCACAGGGTCCTCAGAGCATGGTCCTATGTGACTGTGAGGGTCGCATGTCCTTGAAGCTGGCCCTGCCCCTCCGTTATCCCTCCCACATCACCGGGCACTCCACTCCCACTGATGCCTTGGATTTCCACACTGGCCATCCATCTCACCTTCCCCATCCCACCCCATCTGCCCGATAACTCCTACTCTACGACATCTGCACCGGGTATCCTCTGCTCAAAGCCTTTGGTATTTCCTCATTTCCTACTAAACTGGGCACAGCCCCTTCAGGCCAGCATGTTAGGCCCTGACTTCCTGACTTGACTCCTACTCATGCCTGCCTGACACAAAGCTTGAGGCAAGTGTTCTAGTCAGTCTTCTCCGACTGTTCTCCATATAGCTCGATCTCCAATCCTTGTGTTTCTGAAATCCTACCTTCTCCATCTGTGACATCAGAACCACTCCGAAGATTAAGACCTACCTCTTTCAAGAAGTGTTTTCTGGGTCTGGTCTCTTCTTTCTGGTTAGCCCCACATGTTCAGGTGTGTGGTAAGCACTTACTGCACATTGCTCCTTGCCAAGGGCTTGTGTGCTTTTATCCTTTAAACCTCCCATACCCCCAGAGGCAGGTTCTATCACTATGCCCTGGGGGGGCTTAGAGAGGCTGGCTGTGTTGTACAAGGTCACTTGCATGGTGGTGGACCAGGGTTCAAACCCAACAGTCTGGCTCAGAGTCTGTGCCTGTCTTGTGACTGGTGTGGCTGGTATTTGAGTATTCCTTCTATATTCACACTAGACAATGAGCCCTTTGAAGAAAACAGATCTTTTTCATCTTCATTTTCCTTAAGGCACTTCCTTTGTCTCCACGTTCAGCCCATGTTGTTTATGTGATGGAGCAGGAAGTTTTGAAACACTGGGTTAGCCCAGGAAGATGCAATGACCAAATATATTACCTTACATTTCCAAATATTCAGCCAATTAAGGATTCTTTGGAGTGACAACGACCCTTTTCAAAAGCAATGTACTTTGGGGACCATTCAGGAAATATATATTTGCCAATCACACTTAACTTATGAATTGGTAGATTCAACTCTGCATTGGCCTGCCTTCCTTCCTTCTAACTGAGAGTCATCTGAGGGGATCTTTGATTGGATGGAGGCAGTCCAGCTCCCCCACCTTCACTCTGTTGTTTGGTTTTGTATTAACCTATGCCTCCACCTCAAATTCCCCGACTGCTGGCGAGGTTTTCAGAGGGGAAGGGAGGAAGCAGGATTTCTTAGTCTCCCACCATTCCTTTTCTTCTAAGTGGCAATGAGGGAGCCCGCTTCTTTCAGAACTTCTGTAGGGTCCAAATGCATGTGGTTCTTTTCTCTCCCTTTCCTGCCCAAGAACCAGTGATGCACAGTGAAAATTGAGGGAGGTTTTAGAGAGAGGGACACATGGTCAGCAAAAAAAGAACAAGGGAAAAAACAGATTACAAAGCAGTATGTGTAATAGGATCCCATTCTTATATTTTTATATTTAAATAAATGTGGTTGTTACACTTTACCCATAGACATTTGAGAAAATATGTTTTGTAAAAAGGAAGACATACCTGGGTGGCTCAGTCGGCTGAGTGTCCAACTCTTGATTTTGGCTCAGTTCGTGATCTCAGGGTCTTGAGACTCAGCCCTGTGTTGGGATCTGTGCTCAGTGTGAAGTCTGCTCATCCCTCTCGCTCTGCTCCTCCCCCCACTTGCATGCTCTCTCTCTAAAATAAATAAAATATTTTAAAAATAATAAATAAATATAAATACATAAATACATAAATACATACATACATACATACATACATACATACATAAATAAATAAATAAAAGAAAGAAAGAAAGAAAGAAGACATACTTTCCAAAGATAATCACCAAAATGTTTTCAGTGGTTGTACCGGAGTAGTGAGTCTTGGATGCAACTGTCTTAGTTTTTTAAAAATGTATTTTAGAGGCACCTGGCTGGCTCAGACAGTATAGCACATGACCCTTAATCTCAAGGTCTGAGTTCAAGCCCCAAGTTGGGCATGGAGCCTACTTAAAAAATAAAGAAAAACTGTTTTAAAATTTTTTCTACGGTTAAGTGTTACTTGGGATGTATGTGTTTTCTATTGAGTTGGAACTTTAGAAGCATGTGACAAGTAGCCTTCACTCTTGTGCCCAACTCCTCACCTCACACAATTCCCACTCTGGATACTATTGGGAGAAACAGGAGGAACTAGATGCCACCCAGGGTCCTTTGCTTGTGGTCTACAGGCATGTGAGTGCCTTCCCTGGGCAGAAACTTGGTCAGAAACATACCACTTCCCCTTCGAGTGGGAATTCCAGGGCTAAGGTGGTGATGTGATTTGACCCAAGAGGGTGTAACAAGCCTGGACAAAAAGGGAATTGAGCAGAGCTCTCCTGATTCACCATCTTGTATGTTCACCACAGTGCTCTACTTCCTGGGGTTGCTTTTTGCCACACTTGGGGCCGGGTGTCAGCCCAGAGCTCACTAGTGGTTCCCTTCTTGGGACAATGTGAGGTAGGGACAGGGAATGGTGCCTCATACGGGGCCCTTCCACCCTGCCAGCTGATGCCCCCTCTCTGTTCCTCTTGCCCCTCTACTTCAAAAGTGCATTGCCTGCCCTGTTCCTAACCTCTTCTCAACCTACTGCAACTTGCCCACCACAAGCTAGTATGTTGTTGGCATTCTAGAAACGCTGGTTGAGTGACCAGATCCTCACATGCTCTCTACTCTAACCCGATTCCATGTTGCCCTCACCTCTGCTTAGACACAGATCTCTTAGTAACTCTAGCCCCCTCTCACCCCTTTGCTGGAAATCCAGTCTAAGGGAACAGAAAGAATATCACTTCAAACAATACCTTATTTCTCTACCTCAACATTCCCCAGCTTCAGATAAAAGGAATGGGGGAGAAAATGCATGAACACAATGGAATCAAGCCAAGAATGTCTGAAAAGTGGGGCACCGTGTCCTATCTGTCCCTGACAACACCATCAGAACTGAAACCTGACTGGGTCCATTCTCTTGCCACTCATCTGGCCTGGACTCCTCTCCCTCCCACTGGCTCTGTCCCGCCCTTCTCCATAAAGCCTTCTCAGCCCATGTGAGCCCACAAAAGCTACTTGTGACAGTGCTTTATTATGAATTCACTGTTCATCTGTTTATATCTTATCTCCTCCCAGATACAAAGCTCTTTAAGGACTGAAATCGTATTTCTGGATATAGCAAAGTGCCCTGGTCTTGGGACTGAGATCTGGGCAAAACGCCTGGCTCAACCCCGTGCTGGTTATAAGACCACAGGTAAGTTGCTTGAATTGCTTCGAGGCTTGGTTATCTCATCTGTCAGGCAATAATAATCTCTACCTCATAGGACTGGTGAAAAGATGAAATGAGACAATACATCTAAGAGTTCTGGTAATTTATTTTTTTTATTTTTTTTAAAGATTTTATTTATTTATTTGAGAGAGAGAGAATGAGACACAGAGAGCACAAGAGGAAAGAGGGTCAGAGGGAGAAGCAGACTCCCCGCTGAGCAGGGAGCCCGACGTGGGACTCGATCCCGGGACTCCAGGACCATGACCTGAGCCGAAGTCAGTCGTTCAACCGACTGAGCCACCCAGGCGCCCAGAGTTCTGGTAATTTAGTTATTTTCCCAACATTTAACATCTTGCCATCCTTCCCAATACCTAGTGCAAGGCCTTTCATGTAAATGTTCAATAAACATTTTACTGACTGATTGATAGAGGGTGAGTTACACTCCATTCCTTCCTGAATCTCCTCTGTGTATCTCAGAGGGTTGGCCCATAGGAATATACTATACTATACTTGGATAGCCACAAGAAATTAGAGGTGAGGGGCGCCTGGGTGGCTCAGTCATTAAGCAGTCTGACTTCAGCTCTGGTCATGGTCCCAGGATCCTAGGATCGAGCCCCGCATCAGGCTCCCTGCTCAGCGGGGAGCCTGCTTCTCCCTCTCCCACTCCCCCTGCTTGTGTCCCTTCTCTCACTGTGTCTCTCTCTGTCAAATGAATAAATAAAATCTTAAAAAAAAAAAGAAATTAGAGGTAAGTATTATGGATTTTTATTTCAAAATCCATCTATAAAATAGTCTAAGTATCTTTTTGTTTCATAAGTTTCCTACACCCAGAGAAAAATAACATATTTGAGAAAAAGTCTATGCCAACCAGTCCTAATGGAGTAGGACTTCTATGAGCAATTAGTATTCTCTTCCACAAAAGAGCTTTAATGTGATCTATCCATTAGAAAGTAGGTGTAAGGGTCAGGGATTTGGCCAGAAATAAATGGTATACTTAAAAGGGGTAACTAAAGGGCGCCTGGGTGGCTCAGTTGGTTAAGCGACTGCCTTCGGCTCAGGTCATGATCCTGGAGTCCCGGGATCGAGTCCCACGTCGGGCTCCCTGCTCAGCGGGGAGTCTGCTTCTCCTTCTCACCCTCCTCCCTCTCATGCTCTCTGTCTCTCATTCTCTCTCTCAAATAAATAAATAAATAAATCTTTTAAAAAAAAGGGGTAACTAAAAAGTTTTTGTTATTTTTTTTGTTTGGTTGTTCGATTTTTTTTTTTTTTTTTACAAAGGGTTGTGAGAGACCAAAAAGGAATGGTGAAATATTCCGTGTTACAACAATGGGGATCTTATGTTCTCCTAGATCTAAAGGTGCAAAGGGAAGGAGAGGTTACTGGTAACAGAAAGAGCTACCCATTACAGAAGGCCACCTGACATATGCTGAGGTCTCCACTAGAGGAACACAGATCTGCAGAAAGGGAGCTGGTGGAACCAATACCCCAACTTTCCTTTCAGCCTGTCCTCCAATATCCTACTGGGGCTTCAACCCAGCCAAAAGCCAAAGGGCAAGGGGCTATGTTGGTAGCCCATTGAGGTTAGCCCCCTGAACACAGAGTTGGGTGGATAGTGGATCTTAAAGGCAAATTGAGAATATCCAGCATGATAGGAAAAGAGAAAGAGAAGTCAAGGGAAATTACAGTAAATAAAAATAACAACAATGGATATTAAAAATAAATCCAAATAACTAATTTTAGTAATCACAATAAATGTAAATAGATGAAAGAGATTCTTAGATTGGAAAAGCAAAAAGACAGTCCACCACAATTTCGATTTAAAGGAGACATATCTTGTAACCTATAATGGTAGAAACATTAGATTGGCAACAGACCTATCCACAGAGACCTGGCAGGCCAGAAAGGACTGGCATGATATCTTCAGAGCACTAAACGAGAAAAATATGCAGCCAAGAATACTATATCCAGCTAGGCTCTCATTGAAAATAGAAGGAGAGATAAAAAGCTTCCAGGACAAACAAAAACTAAAGGAATTTGCAAACATGAAACCAGCCCTCCAAGAAATATTGAAAGGGGTCCTCTAAGCAGAGAGAGCCTAAAAGCAGCATAGACCAGAAAGGAACACAGACAATATACAGTCACAGTCACCTTACAGGCAATACAATGGCACTAAATTCATATCTTTCAATAATTACCCTGAATGTAAATGGGCTAAATGCCCCAATTAAAAGACACAGGCTATCAGACTGGATTAAAAAACAAGACCCGTCGATATGCTGTCTGCAAGAGACTCATTTTAGACACAAAGACACCCTAGATTGAAAGTGAGGGGGTGGAAAACCATTTACCATGCTAATGGACACCAAAAGAAAGCTGGGGTGGCAATCCTTCTATCAGACAAATTAGATTGTAAACCAAAGACTGTAGTAAGAGATGAGGAAGGACACTATATCCTACTTAAAGGGTCTATCCAACAAGAAGATCTAACAATTGTAAATATCTATGCCCCTAACATGGGAGCAGTCAATTACATAAGCCAATTAATAACAAAAGCAAAGAAACACATCGACAACAATACAATAATAGTGGGGGACTTTAACACCCCCCTGACTGAAATGGATAGATCATCTAAGCAAAAGATCAACAAGGAAATAAAGACTTTAAATGACACACTGGACCAAATGGACTTCACAGACATATTCAGAACATTCCATCCCAAAGCAATGGAATACACATTCTTCTCTAGTGCCTATGGAACATTCTCCAGAATAGATCACATCCTAGGTCACAAATCAGGTCTCAACCGGTACCAAAAGACTGGGATTATTCCCTGCATATTTTCAGACCACAATGCTTTGAAACTAGAACTCAATCACAAGAGGAAAGTCAGAAAGAACTCAAATACATGGAGGCTAAAGAGCATCCTACTGAAGAATGAATGGGTCAACCAGGAAATTAAAGAAGAATTTAAAAAATTCATGGAAACCAATGAAAATGAAAACACAAAATCTTTGGGATGCAGCAAAGGCAGTCCTAAGAGGAAAGTATATAGCAATACAAGCCTTTCTCAAGAAACAAGAAAGGTCTCAAGTACACAACCTAACCCTACACCTAAAGGAGCTGGAGAAAAAACAGCAAATAAGGCCTAAACCCAGCAGGAGAAGAGAAATAATAAAGATCAGAGCAGAAATCAATGAAATAGAAACCAAAAGAACAGTAGAACAGATCAACGAAACTAGGAGCTGGTTCTTTGAAAGAATTAACATGGATAAACCCCTGGCCAGACTTATCAAAAAGAAAAGAGAAATGACCCAAATCAACAAAAGCATGAATGAAAGAGGAGAGATCACAACCAACACGAAAGAAATACAAACAATTATAAGAACATAGTATGAGCAACTATATGCCAGCAAATTCGATAACCTGGAAGGAATGGATGCATTCCTAGAGATGTATCAACTACCAAAACTGGACCAGGAAGAAATAGAAAACCTGAACAGACCTATAACCACTAAGGAAATTGAAGCAGTCATCCAAAATCTCCCAACAAACAAAAGCCCAGGGCCAGATGGCTTCCCAGGGGAATTCTACCAAACATTTAAAGAGGAATTAATACCTATTCTCCTGAAACTGTTCCAAAAAATAGAAATGGAAGGAAAACTTCCAAACTCATTTTATGAGGCCACCATTACCTTGATCTCCAAACCAGACAAAGACCCCATCAAAAAGGAGAATTACAGACCAATATCCTTGATGAACATGGATGCAAAAATTCTCACCAAAATACTAGCCAATAGGATCCAACAGTACATTAAAAGGATTATTCACCATGACCAAGTGGGATTTATCCCTGGGCTGCAAGGTTGGCTCAACATCCACAAATCAATCAACGTGATACAATATATTAACAAAAGAAAGAACAAGATTCATATGATCCTCTCAATAGATGCAGAAAAAGCATTTGACAAAGTACAGCATCCTTTCTTGATCAAAACTCTTCAGAGTATAGGGATAGAGGGTACCTACCTCAATATCATAAAAGCCATCTATGAGAAACCTACAGCAAATATCATTCTCAATGGGGAAAAGCTGAGAGCTTTCCCCCTAAGGTCAGGAACGTGACAGGGATGTCCACTATCACCACTGCTATTCAACATAGTATTAGAAGTCCTAGCCACAGCAATCAGACAACAAAAAGAAATCAAAGGCATCCAAATCGGCAAAGAGGAAGTCAAACTCTCACTCTTTGCAGATGATATGATACTGTATGTGGAATACCCAAAAGACTCCACCCCAAAACTGCTAGAACTCATACAGGAATTCAGTCAAGTGGCAGGATATAAAATCAATGCACAGAAATCGGTGGCATTCCTATACACCAACAACAAGACAGAAGAGAGAGAAATTAAGGAGTCTATCCCATTTACAATGGCACCCAAAACCATAAGATACCTAGCAATAAATCTAACCAAAGAGGCAAAGGCTCTGTACTCAGAAAACTATAAAGTACTCATGAAAGAAATTGAGGAAGACACAAAGAAATGGAAAAACGTTCCATGCTCTTGGATTGGAAGAACAAATATTGTGAAGATGTCAATGCTACCTAGAGCAATCTACACATTCAATGCAATCCCCATCAAAATATGATGATATTTTCAAAGAAATGGAACAAATCATCCTAAAATTTATATGAAACCAGAAAAGACCCCGAATAGCCAGACGAATATTGAAAAAGAAAAGCAAAGATGGCAGCATCACAATTCCGGACTTCCAGCTCTATTACAAAGCTGTCATCCTCAAGACAGTATGGTACTGGCACAAAAACAGACACATAGATCAATGGAACAGAATAGAGAGCCCAGAAATGGACCCTCAACTCCTCTATGGTCGACTCATCTTTGACAAAGCAGGAAAGAATGTCCAATGGAAAAAAGACAGTCTCCTCAACAAATGGGAAACAGTTGGGAAAATTGGACAGCCACATGCAGAAGAATGAAACTGGACCATTTCCTTACACCACACACCAAAATAGACTCCAAATCGTTGAAAGACCTCAATGTGAGACAGGAGTCCATCAAAATCCTAAAGGAGATCACAGGCAGCAACCTTTCGATCTCAGCCGCAGGAACTTCTTCCTAGAAACATCGCCAAGGCAAGGGAAGCAAGGGCAAAAAGGAACTATTGGGATTTCATCAAGATAAAAAGCTTTTGCACAGCAAAAGAAACAGTCTACAAAACCAAAGACAAACGACAGAATGGGAGAAGATATTTGCAAATGACATACCAGATAAAGGGCTAGTATCCAAAATCTATAAAGAACTTCTCAAACTCAACACCCAAAGAACAAATAATCCAGTCAAGAAATGGGCAGAAGACATGAACAGACATTTTTCCAAAGAAGACATCCAGATGGCCAACAGACACATGAAAAAGTGCTCAACATCGCTCGGCATCAGGGAAATCCAAATCAATACCTCAATGAGATACCACCTCACACTAGTCAAAATGGCTAAATTTCACAAGTCAGCAAACGACAGGTGTTGGCGGGGATGTGGAGAAAGGGGAACCCTCCTACACTGTTGGTGGGAATGCAAGCTGGTGCAACCACTCTGGAAAACAGTATGGAGGTTCCTCAAAAAGCTTAAAATAGAGCTACCATACGATCCAGCAATGGTACTACTGGGTATTTACCACAAAGTTACAAATGTAGGGATCCAAAGGGGTACATGCACCCCAATGTTTATAGCAGCAATGTCCACAATAGCGAAACTGTGGAAAGAGCCAAGGTGTCCATCGACAGATGAATGGATAAAGAAGATATGGTGTGTATAGACAATGGAATATTATGCAGCCATCAAAAGGAATGAGATCTTACCATTTGCAACGACATGGATGGAACTGGAGGGTATTATGCTGAGTGAAATAAGTCAATCAGAGAAAGACATGTATCATATGGCATCATTGATATGAGGAATTCTTAATCTCAGGAAACAAACTGAGGGTTGCTGGAGTGGT
>NW_027397072.1:81085005-81130618 GCF_003265705.2 Callorhinus ursinus
GTGCAAGACTGCTGAATCACAGATCTGTACCTCTGAAACAAATAATGCAATATATGTTGAGGAAAAAAAAAAGATAGGAGGAGGGGAAGAATGAAGGGGAGTAAATCGGAGGGGGAGACGAACCTTGAGAGACGATGGACTCTGAAAAACAAACTTAGGGTTCTAGAGGGGAGGGGTGTGGGGGGATGGGTTAGCCTGGTGATGGGTATTAAAGAGGGCATGTTCTGCATGGAGCACTGGGTGTTATGCACAAACGATGAATCATGGAACACTACATCAAAAACTAATGATGTAATGTATGGTGATTAATGTAACATTAAAAAAATTTAAGGGGAAAAAAAAAAAGCAACTGGTCTCAGTTACAGCGACGTTCCTCCAGACTTAGGACATTTAAAGGTTCCAGAGGCTAGAAAAAGATAAAAAGCTTCCCAAATCTTCTACAAAGCTAATATGAACCTGACTGGACAAGACTCAAATAATAAATAATAAACAAATAAACTATAAAGAAACATCATTTAAAAATATAGATGCAAAAATCCTGAAAGAAGAGTACAAACAAAATACTAACATGAAATTTACCAGTGTATTTAAAAATTAATTCTAAAGTATTTGGCTAAGTAGGGCTTATTCCAGAAATACAAGCCTAGTTCAATATTAAGAAATCTATTATTAGAATTCAACATTTACAATTTAAAGAAAAAATAATTGTTTCAAATGTAAAACAATATTTGGTTTAAATTTCAACATCCCTTTTGAGCAAATTAAAGAAAGAAAGAAATTTCCTCAGTAAACATTATTCATAATGGTGAGTTAATAGTATTCCCTTTAAAAAGCCAGGAAGATACAGGGATACTACTATTTAACATCATGCTGGATATTCCACTAAATGAATCCAGGAAAAGAAGGAAGAGATAGAGATACCAAGAACAAAAGAGGAAAAACTGTCTTGGTTTGTAGGCGGTATGATAGTCTATCTAGAAAATCCCAGAGAATCAGCAGAAAAACTATTAAAATAGAAAAAGGGTTTGGTAAGAGCAATACACAAAAATCCACAGTTTCCTGTATAAAAACGTTAAGCAATTTAAAAATCCATGGGAAGGAAACTTTCACATTAGCAACAACAAAAGCCTTAGAATTGACTAACAATGAAATGAAAACAAGAATAATACTTTTTAAAAAGTACAAAATAAACACCTAAATAAGTGGCAGCAAATCTTGTTCTTAAATCAAGAGACTCGATATTTTTAAGATGTCAGCGTTCTCATTTGTCTACATTCAAAATAATTCCAAAAAAATTTCAAGCTGGATATTTAGGTGAAACTTGGCAAACTGATGCTGAAGTGCATCAGGAAGAGGAAACAACAAGAATAAACAAAATATTGAAAAATCAGGACAATGAAAGGGGAATTTCCCTGTTTGATGGCAAAATAGACTGCAAAACTATAACATTTAAGGTAGGATGACAGTCATTTAGGGCTAAATAGAAAAACATCTGTTTATACTTGGGAATTTATTGTAGGACCAAAGTGGCATTTCAAAATGGGGGAGAGGGGGAATGATAAAGACATTTGCTATCCATTGGAGAAAATAAACTTCGATCACAACCTTACATCATACACAAAAATTTCAGATGAGTTAAAGAAAGTTTTAAATAAGAACTGTGAGTTTATTAGAAGAAAATAATGAAGAATATTTGTATCATCAACTACAAGGACAGACTTCCTAAGCAATTCAAAAGACCAGATGTGCTCCCTGAGGTCAGGTGGCAGCCCCTGGCAGGGCCAAGACCTAGCACTGGGGGCAGACCTGGAGGGACCTCCCTGGCTTTGTTCAAGACTCCGCCCCTGACCCAGGCAGTGGGAGCATTTCAGGATGCACACTCGCCCAAGTGTGCTCACTCCAGTCACTTCTAAGCCCTGTTTCCATAGCCTGAAAGCCCAAGGGACCTATACCATTTATCTCAGACCTCCGGGAGAAAGGTAAAACCAGACTGAATCAAGAGTTCGGTGGCTTATAAAAATTAGTGGTCCACAGCATATTATTATAGCAAGCACTAACCAGCAGAACTTTCTGTGATGATGGAATTATTCTCTATCTTCACTATCCAGTTCTGTAGCCGTTAGCCACATGTGGCTGGTAAACACTTGAAATGCAGCTAGTATAACAGAGGAACTGAATGTTTTATTTCAGTTAAGCTTAAATATAAATAGCCACATGTGACTAGTGGTTAATGTAGGTTTTAACCTACGCTAGTTCAACCTAAACTTGCTGGGATTTCAATATGGGCCAAGAGAGAGATGAGCAGAGGCCAGAATTATTGGAGCTGGAACCAGGAGAGCCTGCAAAGAAGCTGTATTAGCTCCCAGAACAAATTACCACAAATTCAGTAGCTTAAAACAACACAAATTTATTATCTTACAGTTCTGGAGGTCAAAAGTCCCAATCAGTCTTATTAGGCTAAAGTTAAGGTGTAGGCAGGACTGGATCCTTCTGGAGAATCTAGGGGAGAATCCATTCCTTTCCTTTTCCAGCTTCTAGAGGCTGCCTCCATTCTTTGGTTCATGGTCCCTTCCCTTCATCATCAAAGCCAACAGTTTAGCACCTTCAAAATTTCTCTTTCTCTCTGATGTCTGCCTCTGTCATCACATCATCTTCTCTGACTCTGATCCTTCTGCCTCCCTCTTATAAGGACTCTTGTGATTACATTGGGTCCATTGAGATAATCCAGAATAAAATCCTCTGTCTCAGATTCCTTAATTCGATCACATCTGCGAAGTCTTTTGCCATGTGAGGTCATATATTCACAGGTTCCAGGAATGAGGATAAGGACATTTTTGGGGAGCCACCATGGTGGATGACCAACATTTTCCATCACATAAGATCTAGGCTATGATATCACCCCTGGAAGCTCTGCTGGAGGTGGCCTCGGCCACAGAAGCCTCTCTGTGTTAGAGCACTTTTCACCTTCATGCTGACCATGGCATCTTGGATTCAGCTCATGGAGGAGAAGGCTATTAGGCCCAGCAGAGAGAATCAGGGCCCCCACCAGAGGCACTGAGGTAGGGGCAGAGCTCCATTTCTTGGGGGGTGATGGCCTGGTTGAAGCCTGGGGACAGGGGAGGAGGGGGTAGCATGGGGAAGGTGGGGGTGTCAGTGAGTGGAAGCCTGCACATTATATTCTGGACATTGGAGAGGTATTGACTGTTTTTTGAGCCAGGAAGTTATATAAACAGAGCAATGTTTAAAGAAGATTAAGCTGGAAGTTGTATGCAAGTGGGGCCAGGGGGAGGGAGTGGGAAACTGGTGAATAAATACAGGCATGTAATGATTAGTTTCAGAGGGAGCAGTGGGAATGGAGAGAGAAGAAAATATGTGCAAGAAACATTCTGTCAAACAGAAAAATACACTAAAAATAGCGCTGCTGAGCTAAATCAAAAATGGCAGCAACATCTTAAATCATTTTGAAAAAAAATTGTTTCAGGTTTATGCTTTCAAAGAATTTGTGTAATTGTAGACTCTGTTAAATGGTTTTATTAATGCCTCCGGCTGCCATCATACAATATACATTTAGCAGGTATACAATGAAATCTTATTATATACAATAAGTGTTGGGTTTTTTTAAGATTTTATTTATTTATTTGACAGAGACAGAGAGAGAGAGCACAGATAGGCAGAGTGGCAGGCAGAGGGAGAGGCAGAAGCAGGCTTCCCGCTGAGCAGGGAGCCCAACGCAGGGCTCGATCCCAGGACCCTGGAATCATGATGTGAGCCAAAGGCAGCCAATTAACAGACTGAGCCACCCAGGTGCCTCTCAGTAAGTGTTTTTTGAATCATTAAAAAAAAATCACTCAGGTATTTGAAAGAGTATAATGTCATAGATATTTAAATTAGCACATATAAAACATGTGGCTCAGGAGTGCTCCTCCAGTCATAAGCAACAGATAGATGTATTTTAACCATAGGAAGTTTTGACATTTACTACATTTCACCTTTTAAAAAAAATGAACCCTTCTTTAACTTACCAGATGGCCCCTCTCTCTATGGCTTGCCTGCCATCTGGAATTTGTTTTGATAAATCCAAACATTAGGGATATGTTATCTTCCCAGCTAAATATAACATGTAGTTCATTCGCCTGGCAACCTATGCATTTCTTTCACACACTAAATCCTGTAGCTATAGCATGCATCCTGGTTACTGCGTATAAACTGCCAAAGAGAAATCAATCTGCCTTTAGTGACCCGTACAACAACTTTGAAGGAGGAACCAGAGATAGGTGGAAGTCCTTAAATAAGCCGAGATGCCACCCTGGGGACTTGTGGGTGGCTGTGTCCGGTGGGATCAGAGGTTTTTATATGCATCACATCCTGTGTTACTCAATGTGCTCATGTCTCTGGACACCAAAGATTTCCAGAAGCCCATATCTTTTTTCTTTTCTTTAGAAAATTCTCATTTTTAAGGTTATATGCATACATTAAAAAGTGAAATCACTTTTAAAAATAAAAAGTGAAATCATTTTATAAGCTTGTAACAAAAGCAGGAGCCCCGATGCCAGCCTCCTCACCCTTGATTACCACTTTAAGAGATTCCCAGTTCCAATTAGTTTAGCTGTTTATTTTTTATTTTTGCCTCCATATTTTTAAAATAACTTGCATATGGTCCTATTTATTTTTCGACTTTGATTTTATCTTTTGTCTCTCTTCTGTGGAAGAGAAGAATTAGCTCACATACATTACACTTTCCCTCCCCATATAAATATATTCTGCTTTTGTATGCAGTACAAATTAGTATCTAGTATTTATATTATTATGACTTTGGAAATATTACTGGAAGCTTAGCCATGTAATATACTATAATTTTTTTCTTTCTTGTTCAGTCTTTTTTGTTTGTTTTGCTTTCTTAAGAGAAGAACAGCCTTAATTTTTCTATTTAGATTTCATGTGCCAATCACTAATCTCCCAGAATGTAAATTGCCTCTCAATATGTTTAAATATGATAGGTAATTTATCAATTTCATTTTCCCCCATGGGGCCATACCTCCTGTAACCCTTTATCCTCCTGTTTCAACTTGAACTGGTAGCACTCCAGGCCTGCTTCTCTGAAGTCACACAGGATGTCCCCATCAGCATGGGACAGACACCCTTCTCTCTCAGCTGAGTTCAAGTACCTATTCCTGGATCCCATCTTTGCTTCTGTTTAGATCACTCCCTCATTTCGGTAGAGCACAGCATTCCTTAACAAACAAACAAAAATAACAACAAAAACTATGGGATTTGAAAAGTAAGACTAAGTTTTACAAATTTTATTCTACTCTCACCCTCCACTGCAGTTTGGTAGAATT
Source organism: Callorhinus ursinus (assembly GCF_003265705.2). Classification (NCBI taxonomy): domain Eukaryota; kingdom Metazoa; phylum Chordata; class Mammalia; order Carnivora; family Otariidae; genus Callorhinus; species Callorhinus ursinus. The sequence goes on from NW_027397072.1 coordinate 81,090,345, forward strand.
TTGATTTTGAAATAATTTCCCATAGAATTCCAAAGGTGTATTATTATCCTTGTCACTTAGGAGGAGTCTGAGCCTCTCTGATTCCTAATCTGTTCCTAAGGTTTCGACTGTGTCTTTTTTTTTTAATTTTTTTTTTTTATCATTGACAACCTTTAAGATATTCTGTTGTCCTTGCTGTTCTGAAATTTCACGTGACCTTTGCATTGCTGCTCCTCCATTGCTCTGGGCACTTGGTGAACTCTCCCCATCTGCATATGCACATCCTTCCATTCCAGGAAACTGTTTCCTGTGACTGGTTTATTTCCTTTCCTTGCTTTTTCTGTTTGTTCATTCTCAAATGCCCTTCCAGATATCAGACCATCTTGATTTATTCACTAATATTTAAAATTTTTTCCAACTTTTTAAATTTTTCTCTCTGTTCTATGACTGTGATATAGATGACTACCATTCTTTTCTAACCCTTTTATTGAATTCTACGTATTTTTAATTCCTGAGGACTCCCTTCTTAAAAATTTCTTTTATAACCTCTTGTTCTTGTCTCTTGGATGCAATATCTTTACTTATCTCTGTAAGGATATTAATTATATATGTTTTCTTCTGTTCTTTGCCTATTTCTCCCTACCTCCCACCCCCAATTCCTTTTGTTTTGACCCTTGTAGTTCATATTAGACTTTCTCAAGTCTGGTGACCCATTTACAATTGAGAGTGGAAATTCTGTGTGGGGTTGTGATGCTTATTGATTGCTAGGCTTCATTATTGGGTCATCTGACAGATGTTTTATTGGGAAATCTCCAAATGTAAAGAGTAGGAGGAAGTCCTCCTTTTCCTCCTGGGAGACACAAGCCTGGCTGTCTGTGTCCTTGGAGTCAGATTGGAGAAGGGATAAGAGATGTCACTCTCCCAAGAGTTGACCTTCACTTAATTCCCTTTTTTCAGTATGGTAACACCATTCTCCACCATTCCTGCTGTCCTTAGGGCCAGAATCTCTCTAGCTCCTCCTCCCCAGAGAGTGAAGGTTGGGACAACTGCCTAGTTGCTTAGGATAGAGGGGAAATTCAAGTGTAACTAGTTCTGAAAGTGACTTTAAACTATATATACCTGTTTTTAGTCTCACTCGGACTCCCACTTTGAAAGGTACTATTGCCTCTAGTTCTTGAGTCTTTCTAGCTTTTTTTTTAAAGATTTCATTTATTTATTTGATGGTGGGAGAGATAGCAAGAGCAGAAACACAAGCAGGGGGAGTGGGAGAGGGAGAAGCAGGCTTCCTGCAGAGCAGGGAGCAGGATGCGGGGCTCGATCCCAGGACCCTGGGATCATGACCTGAGCCAAAGGCAGACGCTTAATGACTGAGCCACCCAGGTTGCCCCTCTTTCTAGCTTTCTGCTGGAAGTCAGTCTACCTCTGAATTTCTTCCTCTGCTAGCTTAGATTTTAGCTTTCTCAAGGGTACAAAATGTGTCAGCAAAAGCCCATCTGATTTCCAGGCTCCAAAATTCTGTTACTGTCATTTCCTCTCTTGTTCAGTGTCCTTGTAGGTTTGTTTGCTTCTCTTTCTTTCTTTCTTTCATTTTTTTTCTTTCTCTCTTTCTCTCTCTCTTTCTTTCTCTATTTCTTTCTTTTAGACTGATGTCTGTTATTTTGTGGAAGATTTGGGAGAGAATAGAAACAAATACATGACTCAGTCTACCATACTTAACTAGATATTCCTCTAGAGGCCTTTCTAAATGAATCAGGAATCTTGGTAATGAGAGAGGTCTTCAAACATGGACGTCAAATGACAGGAAAAACCACCTTGGATGTGAATGAATGAGGGGTGGTATGATGGTCACATCACAAAGGTGTTCAATCTTCAGCACTCACAATCTGCAGGGTGTCAACTAGGGTTGAGTTGGGGGTTTGCAGAGGGAATGCCAAAGTAGTATATGGAAAGAATTCTGATTCTAGGTCAAATTTCTTCTTGTTACTAACTAGTTTATTAACCTCATTGACTCCAAATTTGTTGCAAATGGAAGAAAGAGAAAGAAATGTTGCTTCCATTTTCTTTTTACTTCTTTCATTCTTAACAGCATAGGTTCACAGATGAGTGGGTGGGACATCCTTGTGTATATATTGGGGAAATTGTTACTATAACATTGCTCAGGAAGACACAGAGTAGTTAAAATGTGGGGCAGCTAAAAATTTCCATGAGTTGTGAACTGTAAAACTGTATTTCCATAACTTCTTGCAAATAATTTTATCCAAGTTTATCAAAACTCTTTATAAACAGGGGCTCCTGGGTGGTGCTGTCAATTGAGCATCTGACTCTTGATTTCAGCTCAGGTCATGATCTCAGGGTCATGAGATTGAGCCCTGTGTCTCATTGTAGAGTCTGCTTGGGATTCTCTCTCTCTCTTTCCCTCTGCCCCTCCCCTCACCCCTCTCCCTGCTCACACGCATGCTCTCTTTCTTTCTCTCTCACTCTCTCAAATAAATAAATTAATAAAATCTTTTTAAAATCATCTTTATAAACAAAGTACACATATTGACTTTCTTATTTGGTATGGGTAGATCTGAACATGAAGGCTTTCGTGTGTGTGATTATTCTAACAGGGAAGGGGCTTGAGCTCTAGGTCTTTTAGAGTCTAAGGCAGGATGTCATCTGAATTCTCACAAAATAAAGGAGAGAGAGAGAAGAGACTAGAGAATGGATTTTTAAATGATACTGGGGTAACAATCATGTTCATAGTAATTTCATTTATAGTAGCCCCAAACTGGAAACAACCCAGATATCCATCACAAAAGAAAAATGAATAAACGAAACATCCATACAATACTACTCAGAAGTAAAAAGAAATGAACAATTAATACAGGCAACAGCATGAACTAACCTCAAAAGCATTATGCAGCACAAAAGAAGTTAGACACAAAATAACACACAAGATACAATTCTTTTCATATGAAGTTCTAATCTATGGATATAGGATCAAAACCAAGGTTGCCTATGGAGGCAGGGAGTGGCGATTGAGAAGGGGCATGAAGGAAGTTTCTGGGGTAACATATATGGTCTATACTTGGATTAGAGAGATTACAAGCGTATATATTTATCAAAATCACTGAATTTCTACTTAAGATCTGTGATTTCACTCTATGTAAGTTTTGCCTCAGTACTTTTTTTTTTAACTAAAATGAAGTAGCAAATCTTTCAAAATGTCTCCAGAATGCTTGTGCTGCTTCTCCCCAGACTTCACAAGTACCAGGATTGTAGTCCTTTCTCTGGAACAAGGAAGTTTACTGTGGGAAATCTTCTGCTAGAACATATGTAACCCTGCCTGTTTCCAGCTAATTTTTATTCACTCCTCTAAGACCAGTTCAGGAATGAACTGCGTCACTCCCTCTCTGCCTAGGGTAACACTCCCCAAGTGCAAGCCACCAGGCCCTCTTTTCATGCATTTAATTATCTCTTTAGTGCCTTGTAGTGATGTTATTTTTCTTGTGTGAATCTGTCTGCTGTTCTAGATCTTAAGCTTTCTGCTGTCCAGACGTACATTTGTTGCTTTCTTGAATTCCTCCACAACAGTTTCTGACTGTTCAGAGTGAAGATTCAGTAAATGTTGGTTGGCTTAAAAACACAATGGTTGTATGAGATGGAGGGGAGTGCTTGGGCCCTAGAATTAGAAAAGTAAGGGTGAAAATCCTAGATATGTAAACTCAGCCAAGTTAACCTTACAGAGTTTCTGGTTTTTTTCATGTCCAAAAATCAGATATTAAAATCTACTTCACAAGGTAGTTGGTAAAAGAGAGAGAGAGAGAAATAGTATCTGTAGATACTGCCACCGTGCCTGGCTCTCAGTAGCTATTAATAAATGTTATTATTTTTATTAACGAATAATTTTAAAGGGACAGGTTCCTGAAATAGGGTCAGTAACCCCTCAGACTTAATACTACCCTACTAGAATATTTCCAGCTTGGCTTCCCTGCCACCTCGTTTCCGGGGTTCCTGACATTTGCGAGGGGATGGGGGAGTGCCCTTGGAGACAGCAAGGGATGTAGGTAGCTCCCAACTGTGGCCTGTACCTCTGGACGTCCCCATAATAGCAACTTGGAGGCACAACTGCTCTGCCTTGGGCCACTCCATTTCTCCTTCATCTTGCCTAAGGTAATGATTCATGTCTCCAAGTTTATCACTTGAATTTCTTCCTTTCTTTCTTTCTCTTCTAGATCTTTAAGTCATGTGATAGAAATAGGGCTTCTTTAAATCATTTCTGTAATATGACCTGGCTGGATGACATTATGGAGTCAGCTAATAAAGATTATCTTTAAAAAGAGTCCCAAGACACTTAATAAGCATTAGTCAAATATAATGATGTTGTCTTCTTACATGTCACCTGCAGGTCCCATGTCACACCCCTTCCCAGGTAGTATACATAGGATTTAGTAAGTGTTGATGCTCAAAAAGTCCCTCCTGAATTGACTCAGCTAATGCTACCTGAGAGTAAATATTTTCCTGTGGCATGCTCAACACCCCACAGACATGGATCCTCATCTACTTTGAGATCCCGTGTTAATGGGACTTCCTGCTATCTTGGCAGACTTGCTCTCTTTGCCAAACTGAGGAAGTGCTGTCTTGAACTAAATACAATAGTAGTTAGGTGCAGTGCAGAAATAATGATTTTGATTGCTGACTTAAGTTTAAACTTTTGGTTGATTTAATGATTTTGCTACATAGACCACTCAGAGTTTTGACTCTTGCAGTTGCTTCTTTGCTTCTCTGCCATCACTTTGTCCTAGAGCACCAAGCACTAGTAGTTATGAATAACATTGGCTGGGCTCTGGAGCCAGGCGTAACTGGGTTTAAACCTTGGCTCTGCCACTTACCAGCTGTGTGACCTCAGGCAAATTACCTAACTTTTCTGAACATCAGTTTACTCATCTGCAAATACCTACGTAACTGGGTCACTGTGCAGATTGGAAGTTATATACATACTGGCACAGCACAGAACACATGGAAGGCCCTGAGTACATAATAGATTTAATGATTTGACAAAATAATAATTTCCACCATTTTAATGGGGATGACAACAAACCAGTTGTTAGTGGCTCATTTGCACATCCTATGCCCAGAGAAGCTTTACAGAGTACAAAATTACTTTACCATAACATGAGGAATCTACCATGTAGTACTGTATGGTACTGTATAGAGGTAGGTAATATATAAACTTACATTGTTATCCTTGAACCTAGCTTGATACAACATAAGATATACATCTGTGTCCTGTTGGTTCTGGCCTGCTTTGCATGCAAGAGTCTATTTTTTTTTTAAAGATTTTATTTATTTATTTGAGAGAGAGAATGAGAGGTAGAGAGCACGAGAGGGAAGAGGGTCAGAGGGAGAGGCAGACTCCCCGCCGAGCAGGGAGCCCAATGCGGGACTCGATCCTGGGACTCCAGGATCATGACCTGAGCCGAAGGCAGTCGCTTAACCAATTGAGCCACCCAGGCGCCCCTTAAATCTCCTCTTGAAGGTTAAAATCCTTTCCTGGTAGGACCCTGTACTACCCTTTAGAATTAGGTGAGGTCTGCCTTCTGCACAGTGCCAGACTCCAGCTCAGGCAATGAATGCACCTTTCACTCTCTGATGGAGTTCCCTTCACTGGGCCCTTTGAGTTTGCTCCCACTCCTGTGACCTCAGGTAAATCATCTCTTCTTCCCTGGTCTGTCTCCTCATCCTTAAATGCCATGGTTGGGGCAGCCAGATGATCCCAAGGTGAGCAATCTGAGAAGCAACATGAACTCCAGCACTTGTGCCCCTGGTGTTTGGTTTCCCATAGGAGGAGATACGTTTACATAAAGAAGAACCTGCTTAATGAGGTTCTGTCTTTCCTCTGAAGTACTCTTACTGCTCCCAATTGCTCTCTCCCTTCTCAAATGAAATCAAATCACCCTTTTTTTCCGATTCTTATTTTGTCAGCAAGCTCTTTCCCCCACTTTACTGGGCCCTGATCCATAATTGGCCTTGTTCTCCCATAATACATTTCCTCTTGTCTTTTGCCTGCCAGCCCAATCTTGGACCATCAGGAATTTAATACTGGAAATTCTATTCCTAACATACATTTGTCTAGCTTTTTGTCTTTCTAAAGCCTCTTTTGTATTTATCATCTTATTTGATCCTTGCAACAACTCTACACAGTAAGATGCTTTCCTACAATTGGCAGATGTAGAAACTGGGGTTTGGGAAGAGTGGGTCTAAAGCTCAGTAGCCAATAGGTGATAGAACCCAGGTTAAAACCTGCATTTTGACACTTGCCACTTTTAAGATCTTCAACACCCACCTTTCTATATTCTGTCAATACATTTAGGGGTTAGGATAATTTATTTCCCCTTGTGTAACAATATGCTTAGGGCTTTGGATACTTCTTTCCACATGTAAAGTTTGACTATTGCAATAAAAATAGCTCATCAAATAGGGGTGAAGAGGTATAAGAATTTGTCTTCTCAAAATGCTGACTTAAGTTTGTGGACATTGAGAGCAGGGAGGGACCTTGGAAATTAGCATGTCCAACCCTGCACATTATGTAGATGAGTCAGTAAGCATCTGCAGGAAGTGTGTCTCGCCCTATGTCACAGATCAAGTTCAACTGCTATCAGCAGGGCTTTTGGGAAATGGGGGAAAAGGTAAATAAACCTCTTGGACCAGTGCAAATTTGACCAGCCCACTGGCCCACTCCCTCCCCTGGAGTATTTGGTCTGTGGCAAACACACAGTGTGCTCTGCTTGACATGAAGTGATTCTGCCAAGTCACTCCCAGTGGAGTATCACCCTTCCAGGAAAGTAGATTAGCGTGCTCCTTTTACGTCTTTCTTGTGTTTGTCCTCCTGAAGCTTCAAGATGGCTGACAGATGTACACTGAATAAAAGAAGACTGAGCTCATACCATCTCTGCCCTGGAAGCATAGCTCTTGCTTCTTTCCTGGTCACAAGTGCTGCCTTCTCCATCTGTCCAGCTTCATGGATTTGGGACTCTCTCCCTATAGACCTCTCATGTCTCAGGGCTGTTTGCCTACCTTTCCGCCTGCCTCTTACAGTCCTCTCTGTTTTATCATAACTCCCAGCTTCTGTGCACTCTTTTGCTCCTCACTATGGGCCTCATGTACCCTTCCAGTTCACTGGTTAGACAGATCCTACTGCAGCCTCTACCTGGGCTCTCCTGGGCTCTGTGTATCTCTTCTGTGCTCCCTGAGGCCTCTGCTTCTTTATCCAGGGAAAGAAACTAACAAAACCTATCTTGCAGGATTGTAGAGTATGATTGAAACTATACTGGCATAGCATCTGACCCAGAAGAAGACCCAAATAATGGTAGACATTAATATGATTTGCCACAACATGTCTTCCCCCAAACTGCAGATGCCTAGAGGTTAAGGACCAGGTCATTCATCTTTGTATCCCCTGTGCCTGGGACATATTAACTGCTTAATAAATATCTATCGAACAGATTGGAAGAGAACCATCCTGGCTAACTGCATCTCTGAACATCTGTTGCCCACAGTCTCAGTGGTTCCCAAAATGTTTGCTAGAATGATGTTTTACTCAATCAAAGCCACCAGTCGCATGATGGCCCCCTCTTGGTTATCAGGATTCAGCCCTGCTACCAGAGGAAGGGGTGACCTTCCTACAAGCTTTCTTTAAACTATTGTGAGAACAAAGAAAAAAAAAGAAGAAAATGAGCATCTTTATTGAGGGACATTCTAGAATGTTGAAATAAGGATTTAGGAGGAAATGGTTAGAATTGCTCTTTTACAGAGTAGGGTCTGGTTCCGTGGAAGACAGCACTAACTGGCTCCATACACCATCCCACTGGATGTGTCAGCCCACTGTGAACATGAGCTGCTTCCCCATGTGCAGAAGGTGGAGCATGAGTTGCACACAGACATGACTTTTGACTCAGTTCCAAGATCAGGTTTGTTCAGAGATTTCCAGTTACCAGAAAAATCTATCCAACAGCTCCTTTTATGGGGGAGGGGTGCTAACTCTGAACCAGCACTACCAAAACTCAGTCAGAGCTCCAAAGGTCCACCCAGGGATCATGTTGGGAGGGAGAGTGGTAGACCACCAGTGGGCACCAAGTTCATATCCTTTCCCTTTGGTTAAACAACAACAAAGGACTGGTGTGTGGCAAAAGGGTCGGTTTAGTCATTGGAAATAAAAACAGCAGTAGTGGCGCCCGGGTGGCTCAGTCGTTAAGCGTCTGCCTTCAGCTCGGGTCATGGTACCAGGGTCCTGGGATCGAGCCCCACATCGAGCCCCGCATCGGGTTCCCTGCTCTGCGGGAAGCCTGCTTCTCCCTCTCCCACTCCCCCTGCTTGTGTTCCCTCTCGCTGTGTTTCTCTCTGTCAAATAAATAAATAAAATCTTAAAAAAAAAAAAAAGCAGTAAACTTTGGCACTTGGTTTAGCTCCTATACATTTCTAATTCGTTTCTACATTTGGAAAGTGATATTTACTTTTCCAAAATCCCACCACTTGACAACCCAGGGCCAACACCCCCATTCACAAATCTCTCACCATCCTCTTGCCTGTTACATTCCCCAGGGCATACACTCTGAGGCCCCAGAATCCTTTATCTAGTTTATCCCTTTGGGCACTTGTCACTCTCCCTTGCATTATTATTCTTCATACACATCCCTTGTGTTTCCCATCAGACTGCAAACTCCCCAAGATCACAATAAGAAATCCCTCCATTCCACCATAGCATATGGTACAGTGCCTTGGCTGTGGGGTACATTACAAATATTTCTTGAATGAACAACTAAAAAAGTGCAGTTAAGTATATCTTGGGACTTTGAAAGCTAAAAATGGTTTAAAAATAGTGAAAAGGAAGGTCTCACATAACTATGTAAAAATAAAATTACAAAGTTATTTGGAAAACTGAGATAATTATTTGGAGGGTAAGGAAGGAGTAGCTGCTCTTTTCTTTAAATATGCCTGGCTAATTTGCGAATCCCTCAAGGAAATGGACCATAGCTTTTAATCATTTCAAATCCCTACTGCCGAGCGCATTTTTGGCATAAATTTTTCTCTTTCATCATTTTTTAAAAAAGATTTTATTTATTTATTTGACAGAGAGATACACAGCAAGAGGGGAACACAAGCAGGGGTAGTGGGAGAGGGAAAAGCAGGCTTCCCACTGAGCAGGGAGCCCTCAGGACCCCAGCATCATGACCTGATCCGAAGGCAGACGCTTAATGACTGAGCCACCCAGGTGCCCCTCATCATTTTTTTTTTTTAAGATGGAAACATCTTTACTGCCTTTGCTTATCAAAAAGTGGCATATGCTCAATGTGAAGTTTAAACTGTACAGAAACAAAAGTAAAAAGTGAAAGGTCTACTACCAAAGTCTGTCTCCTAAAAGGTCATTTACTGATGTTTTCCATAGTTTTAATGCAATATGAATAATATATTTATACTATTTAATATATTCTATCTGTAATCTGCTTTTATAAACTATCAAAAGGTTGTGGCCTCATTTGCATAGATATACATAGGTCTCCCTCATTCTGTAGCAGCTGCATAGTTCTCTTTATTACTACTTATGGAACTTCAAGCAAGTTTCAGTTTTTGCTATTGCAAACCATGGTTCAGTGATATCCTTGCACATGCATCTTCTTCAACACCTATGAGTATTTCTCTGGCTACTCTTAGACATGGAATTTATGATTCCAAGGCTATGAACACTTAACATTTTGATGGATACTGTCACATTTCCCTCCAAAAAGTTTATTCTGATTTATATCTGCAACAGGAAAGGAGAAGGCCTTTTGGGCTTACCTACCTTTTAAGTCTTTCTTGGGTATATGTTGGGAAACTTGCAGCCAACATGATTTTAAAATGATACTTTAGGTCTGTAAAGTACTCTATACTTTTCCAGGTAGTTTTACATAGACTATGTATTTTCCTTTGACCTTCATGATAGTCTAGGATATAAGTAGGGAAGACTTTATTCCTGTTTTAGAATCTCAGCCAAAAAGACTTGCTCCAGGTTTCACTGTGAGTCAGTAGCCGTGCCAGAAGCAGAGCCCTTGAACTGTTTTTCTGAGTTTTTCTTTCCACAAGCTGGAAGGCCAAGGCTTGAGAGGCAAAGAGGACATGGCCATGTGGTGAAGAGGCTCCGAAGGGTTCTGCATGTCTTGAATTTATGCCAAAGTGGAAAGAATGACCTGATTGGGGTGTTTAGTTTCTTTAACTGAAATAAGCCCTCCTTTCTGACCAAGCCAAGCAGGGGAAGGAGGAGACAGGTGGCCACCCCCCCCCCCCCCCCCCCCGTGTGTTAGTGTTGCGCTTGTAATGAAGCCCTGGAGGGTGGGAGGTGGGTAAACACACAGTGAGCAGCGTTGCCAGGAGCTCTCCTTCCACTTTGTTCCCAGAGACAGTCAATTTAGAGATTGGGGAGAAAATGGACCCAGGGAATTCTCACCACTTTCTTGCTGAGGTCCTCTGAAATCTAGTGCTATGAATTCACTTGCAAACTACCCTACTGCTTCCATTACATAAGATTTTAATATTTTTTGAAGTGTAGTTTACTGATCTTGACAAAGAAAGAATGTAATGTGATTAGTGCTGTTGTTAAATAGAAATTTTCATGGGCTACTGGAAGAGGTGCTGCTTTGATAATCCAGAGCTACTTTACTTCTTACATAGTAGCTTCGGCAGGAAAGTTGCTTTATATTGAGGTCAGAATGGAAAGTTCTATAACCTAACATAGGCCAGCAGAAAGTCAAGGAGGAATAGTTTGGAAAAGGCAGTTCTTTGCTACATGAATATCTTCATGGACAAGGACTACACTGTCTAATAGCCTCTAGGTATCCACATGAGGCTGTTGGGTGCTTAAAATGTGCCCAGTATGACTGAAGAACTGAATTTTTAAATTTTATTTAATTTTAATATTTAAATTTAAAAGTTGACAATTCAGTTATTGGAAAACTTTTAAGTAAGTATCAAACAACTTTGGTATGTGAAAATACTTTTTAAATTTGTTAAATTTTATGAAATCTAAAAACCAATCAAGTGTCTCTGATGAAAATTTAGCATCTGCATTGAGATCAGCTTTAAGTGCAAAATACACACTTACTTTCTAAGGCTTGGTAATTTTTTATATTGATTATTGTTGAAGTGACAATATGTTGGATACAATGAATTCAATAAAATAAATAAAGTAAAATAAAAGGACCTGGAGATCATGAACTGAGCCCAAGGCTGACGCTTAACCAACTGAGCCACCCAGGTGCCCCATATTTTTACATTTTTCTAATGTGATTACTAGACAATAGGAAATTTCTTGGGTATTCACTCACCCAGGCATTTACTGAGCACCTAATATGTGCCAAGCACTGACGAAGCAAAACAGCTATAGCACAAAAAAAGAACTTATAAATTTATTAGATGAAAATGTACAAATATGTCATTGTATTTAAGACAGATACTGAATTCACTATTCTTCATGAGTTTAACTCCCACCTCATAGTTTACAGTCTTTTTGTTTTCTAATAGATGTATTTAAGGCTTTGATTTTCCCTGTAAGTACTTCTTTACCTGCATTCCAAAAGAGTTGATATGCTGGGTTTTCATAACTATTAGTTTTAAATGTTTTATAATTTCCCTTGAAATTGTCATCATTAAATTATGAACTTTTTAGAAGTATGAGAAGCATGCCATTTAGTTTCAAAATACATGGGAGGAGTGGTTTGGATATCTTCTTATTGAATTCTAATAATCACTAATTTTGCATTGCTTTCAGAGACCATGGTCGTTATAATATTGATTCATTGAAATTATTTGAGACTTCTTTTGTGGCCTAGTGTGATCGGATGTGAAAATGTTCCATTTGTGCTTGAAAAAAAATGTGTGTTGTTTGTTTGACAGGTGCAGGAGCATATATGTTACTTACTAGAGTTAGCCATTTTTAAATGTTTTGTACAAATTTGGGGAGCCTTAATTTTCTTATAACTGTTAGTCTGCTTTTTCTGTCAGGTTCTGAGAGCTAGGCTTTAAAATCTTCTGCTATGATTGTAGATTTGTCAGTTTCCTCATGTAACTCCATCAATTTTAACTTTGTATGTTTTAAGATTATATTAAGTAGATATGATTTCATGATTTTTGTATCCTCTTGGTATTTTGGTTTCTTCACTTACATTAAAAATTTTCACCTTAAATTCTGTCATGTTTGATATTAGTGTTACTAGAGAAGCCCTCCTTTCGTTAATATTCACATGATGTATCTTTTTCTGTTTTCCATCTGTCAGTATCTTTTGCTTGAGATATGTCTCCTTTATTATTTTTTTTCCTTAAAGGTAGATTTTTATTTTTTTTAATTTCTCCCCCTTTAAATTTTTTTATTGTTATGTTAATCACCATATATTACATCATTAGTTTCTGATGTAGTGTTCCATGATTCATTGTTTGTGCATAACACCCAGTGCTCCATGCAGAACGTGCCCTCTTTAATACCCATCACCAGGCTAACCCATCCCCTCTAGAGCCCTGTTTGTTTTTCAGAGTCCATCATCTCTCATGGTTCGTCTCCCCCTCCGATTTACCCCCCCTTCATTCTTCCCCTCCTGCTATCTTCTTTTTTTTTTTCTTAACATATATTGCAGTATTTGTTTCAGAGGTACAGATCTGTGATTCAACAGTCTTGCACAATTCACAGCGCTCACCATAGCACATACCCCCCCCAATGTCTATCACCCAGCCACCCCATCCCTCCCACTCCACCCCGCTACAGGAACCTTCAGTTTGTTTCCTGAGATTAAGAATTCCTCATATCACTGAGGTCATATGATACATGTCTTTCTCTGACTTATTTCACTCAGCATAACACCCTCCAGTTCCATCCATGTTGTTGCAAATGGCAAGATCTCATTCCTTTTGATGGCTACATAATATTCCATTGTGTATATATACCACCTCTTCTTTATCCATTCATCTGTCGTTGGACATCTTGGCTCTTTCCACAGTTTGGCTACTGTGGACATTGCTGCTGTAAACATCGGGGTGCATGTACCCCTTCGGATCCCTACATCTCTATCTTTGGGGTAAATACCCAGCAGTGCAATTGCTGGATCGTATGGTAGCTCTATTTTCAACTGTTTGAGGAACCTCCATACTGTTTTCCAGAGTGGTTGCACCAGCTTGCATTCCCACCAACAGTGTAGCAGGGTTCCCCTTTCTCCACATCTCCACCAACATCTGTCTTTTCCTGACTTGTTAATTTTAGCCATTCTGACTGGCGTGAGGTGGTATCTCATTGAGGTTTTGATTTGGATTTCCCTGATGCCGAGCGATGTTGAGCACTTTTTCATGTGTCTGTTGGCCATCTGGATGTCTTCTTTGGAAAAATGTCTGTTCATGTCTTCTGCCCATTTCTTGACTGGATTATTTGTTCTTTGGGTGTTGAGTTTGAGAAGTTCTTTATAGATTTTGGATACTAGCCCTTTATCTGGTATGTCATTTGCAAATATCTTCTCCCATTCTGTCGTTTGTCTTTGGTTTTGTAGACTGTTTCTTTTGCTGTGCAAAAGCTTTTTATCTTGATGAAATCCCAATAGTTCCTTTTTGCCCTTGCTTCCCTTGCCTTGGCGATGTTTCTAGGAAGAAGTTGCTGCGGCTGAGGTCGAAAAGGTTGCTGCCTGTGATCTCCTTTAGGATTTTGATGGACTCCTGTCTCACATTGAGGTCTTTCAACGATTTGGAGTCTATTTTGGTGTGTGGTGTAAGGAAATGGTCCAGTTTCATTCTTCTGCATGTGGCTGTCCAATTTTCCCAACTGTTTCCCATTTGTTGAGGAGACTGTCTTTTTTCCATTGGACATTCTTTCCTGCTTTGTCAAAGATGAGTCGACCATAGAGGAGTTGAGGGTCCATTTCTGGGCTCTCTATTCTGTTCCATTGATCTATGTGTCTGTTTTTGTGCCAGTACCGTACTGTCTTGAGGATGACAGCTTTGTAATAGAGCTGGAAGTCCGGAATTGTGATGCTGCCATCTTTGCTTTTCTTTTTCAACATTCCTCTGGCTATTCGGGGTCTTTTCTGGTTTCATATAAATTTTAGGATGATTTGTTCCATTTCTTTGAAAAAAGTGGATGATATTTTGATGGGGATTGCATTGAATGTGTAGATTGCTCTAGGTAGCATTGACATCTTCACAATATTTGTTCTTCCAATCCAAGAGCATGGAACGTTTTTCCATTTCTTTGTGTCTTCCTCAATTTCTTTCATGAGTACTTTATAGTTTTCTGAGTACAGAGCCTTTGCCTCTTTGGTTAGATTTATTGCTAGGTATCTTATGGTTTTGGGTGCCATTGTAAATGGGATAGACTCCTTAATTTCTCTCTCTTCTGTCTTGTTGTTGGTGTATAGGAATGCCACCGATTTCTGTGCATTGATTTTATATCCTGCCACTTGACTGAATTCCTGTATGAATTCTAGCAGTTTTGGGGTGGAGTCTTTTGGGTATTCCACATACAGTATCATATCATCTGCAAAGAGTGAGAGTTTGACTTCCTCTTTGCCGATTTGGATGCCTTTGATTTCTTTTTGTTGTCTGATTGCTGTGGCTAGGACTTCTAATACTATGTTGAATAGCAGTGGTGATAGTGGACATCCCTGTCACGTTCCTGACCTTAGGGGGAAAGCTCTCAGCTTTTCCCCATTGAGAATGATATTTGCTGTAGGTTTCTCATAGATGGCTTTTATGATATTGAGGTAGGTACCCTCTATCCCTATACTCTGAAGAGTTTTGATCAAGAAAGGATGCTGTACTTTGTCAAATGCTTTTTCTGCATCTATTGAGAGGATCATATGAATCTTGTTCTTTCTTTTGTTAATATATTGTATCACGTTGATTGATTTGTGGATGTTGAGCCAACCTTGCAGCCCAGGGATAAATCCCACTTGGTCATGGTGAATAATCCTTTTAATGTACTGTTGGATCCTATTGGCTAGTATTTTGGTGAGAATTTTTGCATCCATGTTCATCAAGGATATTGGTCTGTAATTCTCCTTTTTGATGGGGTCTTTGTCTGGTTTGGAGATCAAGGTAATGGTGGCCTCATAAAATGAGTTTGGAAGTTTTCCTTCCATTTCTATTTTTTGGAACAGTTTCAGGAGAATAGGTATTAATTCCTCTTTAAATGTTTGGTAGAATTCCCCTGGGAAGCCATCTGGCCCTGGGCTTTTGTTTGTTGGGAGATTTTGGATGACTGCTTCAATTTCCTTAGTGGTTATAGGTCTGTTCAGGTTTTCTATTTCTTCCTGGTCCAGTTTTGGTAGTTGATACATCTCTAGGAATGCATCCATTCCTTCCAGGTTATCGAATTTGCTGGCATATAGTTGCTCATACTATGTTCTTATAATTGTTTGTATTTCTTTCGTGTTGGTTGTGATCTCTCCTCTTTCATTCATGCTTTTGTTGATTTGGGTCATTTCTCTTTTCTTTTTGATAAGTCTGGCCAGGGGTTTATCCATGTTAATTCTTTCAAAGAACCAGCTCCTAGTTTCGTTGATCTGTTCTACTGTTCTTTTGGTTTCTATTTCATTGATTTCTGCTCTGATCTTTATTATTTCTCTTCTCCTGCTGGGTTTAGGCCTTATTTGCTGTTTTTTCTCCAGCTCCTTTAGGTGTAGGGTTAGGTTGTGTACTTGAGACCTTTCTTGTTTCTTGAGAAAGGCTTGTATTGCTATATACTTTCCTCTTAGGACTGCCTTTGCTGCATCCCAAAGATTTTGTGTTTTCATTTTCATTGGTTTCCATGAATTTTTTAAATTCTTCTTTAATTTCCTGGTTGACCCATTCATTCTTCAGTAGGATGCTCTTTAGCCTCCATGTATTTGAGTTCTTTCTGACTTTCCTCTTGTGATTGAGTTCTAGTTTCAAAGCATTGTGGTCTGAAAATATGCAGGGAATAATCCCAGTCTTTTGGTACCGGTTGAGACCTGATTTGTGACCTAGGATGTGATCTATTCTGGAGAATGTTCCATAGGCACTAGAGAAGAATGTGTATTCCATTGCTTTGGGATGGAATGTTCTGAATATGTCTGTGAAGTCCATTTGGTCCAGTGTGTCATTTAAAGTCTTTATTTCCTTGTTGATCTTTTGCTTAGATGATCTATCCATTTCAGTCAGGGGGATGTTAAAGTCCCCCACTATTATTGTATTGTTGTCGATGTGTTTCTTTGCTTTTGTTATTAATTGGCTTATGTAATTGACTGCTCCCATGTTAGGGGCATAGATATTTACAATTGTTAGATCTTCTTGTTGGATAGACCCTTTAAGTAGGATATAGTGTCCTTCCTCATCTCTTACTACAGTCTTTGGTTTACAATCTAATTTGTCTGATAGAAGGATTGCCACCCCAGCTTTCTTTTGGTGTCCATTAGCATGGTAAATGGTTTTCCACCCCCTCACTTTCAATCTAGGGTGTCTTTGTGTCTAAAATGAGTCTCTTGCAGACAGCATATCGACGGGTCTTGTTTTTTAATCCAGTCTGATAGCCTGTGTCTTTTAATTGGGGCATTTAGCCCATTTACATTCAGGGTAATTATTGAAAGATATGAATTTAGTGCCATTGTATTGCCTGTAAGGTGACTGTGACTGTATATTGTCTGTGTTCCTTTCTGGTCTATGCTGCTTTTAGGCTCTCTCTGCTTAGAGGACCCCTTTCAATATTTCTTGGAGGGCTGGTTTCATGTTTGCAAATTCCTTTAGTTTTTGTTTGTCCTGGAAGCTTTTTATCTCTCCTTCTATTTTCAATGAGAGCCTAGCTGGATATAGTATTCTTGGCTGCATATTTTTCTCGTTTAGTGCTCTGAAGATATCATGCCAGTCCTTTCTGGCCTGCCAGGTCTCTGTGGATAGGTCTGTTGCCAATCTAATGTTTCTACCATTACAGGTTACATATCTCTTCTCCCGAGCTGCTTTCAGGATTTTCTCTTTGTCTCTGAGACTCGTAAGTTTTACTATTAGATGTCGGGGTATTGACCTATTTTTTTTTTATTTTGAGAGGGGTTCTCTGTGCCTCCTGGATTTTGATGCCTGTTTCCTTCCCCACATTAGGGAAGTTCTCTACTATAATTTGCTCCAATATACCTTCTACCCCACTCTCTCTTTCTTCTTCTTCTGGAATCCTAATTATTCTAATGTTGTTTCATCTTATCGTATCGCTTATATCTCAAATTCTGTCTTCATGATCCAGTAGTTGTTTATCTTTCTTTTTCTAAGCTTCTTTATTTTCCATCATTTGGTCTTCTATATCGCTGATTCTCTCTTCTGCCTCATTTATCCTAGCAGTTAGTGCCCCCAATTTTTATTGCACCTCATTAATAGCCTTTTTGATTTCAACTTGGTTAGATTTTAGTTCTTTTAGTTCTCCAGGAAGGGTTTCTCTAATAACTTCCATGCTTTTTTCAAGCCCAACTAGTATCTTTAAAAATCATGATTCTGAACTCTAGTTCCGACATCGTACTAATGTCCATATTGAGTAGGTCCCTGGCAGACGGTACTATCTCTTGTTCTTTTTGTTGAGGTGATATTTTTCCCTGCTGGAAGAGCAGTCACCTGACTGTGCCATGGATCATGGTTTATGGCAACCCCAAGCTGAGAGCCCCCTCCTCAGCTCCATCTCTGCAGCCGGCTTCCCCGCTCCAATACCTGGGAGCTCTGCCACACTCAGACACCCCCGGTCTTTCTGTGACCCCAAGGGTCCTGAGACCACACTGTCCTGGGGGGTTCCACCCCCTGCTTAGCCACTGGAGTGACGTCCCTCAGTGGAGCCGACTTCTAAAAGTTCCGATTTTGTGCTCTGCGGCTCTATCACTTGCCAGAAGCTGTGGACGGAGGCCCCCTCCCCTGCCGTCTATCCTCCCGAATATCGCCTCAGATTCACTTCTCTGCACGTCCTACCTTCCAGAAAGTGGTCGCTTTTCTGTTCAGAGTTGTTGCTATTCTTTTCTTCGATCTCCTGTTGGGTTTGTAGGTGTTCAGAATGGTTTGATCCCTATCCAGCTGAATTCCTGAAACCTGATGAAATCCACGTCTCCTACTCCTCCGCCATCTTGCTCCGCCCCCGAGACCAGTTGCTTTTTAAAAAGAAATCTTTCACTAACTTTAATTTCTTCTATAGTGACTAGTTTATTCTGTTTTCTATCTCTTTAAAGTCACTTTGGTTCCCATGTTCATTGCAACATTCATAATAGCGAAAATGTGGAAACAACCCAAGTGTCCATCAACAGATAAATGAATAAACAAAATGTGGTATTTACACTCAATGAGATATTCACCTATTTAAAAAAAAAGTTGTGATACATGCTACAGCATGGATGAATTGAAAATATGCTAAATGAAATAAGTCAGTTACAAAGAAACAAACAGTGTCTGATTCTATTTTTTTTTAAGATTCCATTAATTTATTTGAGAGAGAGAGAGAGAGAGAGAGAAAGCATGAGTTCAAGCTGGGGGCATTCAGGGAAAGGGAGAGAATCTCCAGCAGACTCCGTCCTCAGCGTGGAGCCTGAAGCTGGCTTGATGCAGAGCTTTATCTCAGGACCCCGAGATCATGACCTGAGCTGAAATCAAGCGGGGGTGATCCAACCAATGAGCCATGCAAGCATCCCTGATTCTACTTTTATGAAATATCTAGAATAGGCAAATTGAGCGACAGAAAGCACATCAGTAGTTACCAGGGACTAGGAGAGAAGGGGAATGGGGAGTTATTGCTTAATGGTTATGGAGTTTCTCTTTGGGGTGATGGAAAGATTTAGAAACAGATAGTGATGAGAGTTCACAACAGTATGAATGTAATTAATGCCTCTGAATTGTACACTTAAAATGGTTAAAATGACATATTTTATGTTATCTATATTTTATCATAATAAAATTTTTAACCCACATAAAGTGCTTTTTGTTTAAAAAAGAGTCATTTGGGGTAATTTAGATTTTCCTAGAATATCTTGCTTTTCTCTAGATCATTACATCTGTTGGTATGAATTTTTAGTTTTGTCTTTTCCTTAATTTTATATCTTTCCTTTTCTATTGTTCAGGCTTGCCAACAGCTTATTTATTTTATTGTTTTTTCCCCCTCTTCCTCACAAGAAATAGCTTTTGGTTTTATTGATGAAATATGTTGGGTTTTTTTTTCCTTTCCAATTAATTCTTCCTATTATCTTCGTAAGGTTCTTTTTCAAGAGTCATTTCATTGTCCTTTTTAGCTTCTGTTTTTGTTGTGTAGTCCCTCCACTGCCCTTTATTTCAAAATAACTCACAATTTTAGTGAAAAAAAATTTTTTTTATCCTAGGGGTTAAACATTTTAAACAATTTATAACAAATTGATTTTTTTTGGCCACCCTTTGGTTGTTGCTTCTTTCTTTTTTTAAGACTTTATTTTTTTGAGGGAGAGAGAGCACAAGCAGGGGAAACAGCAGAGGAACAGGGAGAAGTAGGCTCCCTGCTGAGCAGGAAGCCTGATGCAGGTTTGGGTTCTATCCCAGAGTCCTGGGATCATGACCCAAGCTGAAAGTAGACACTCAACTGACTGAGGCACCCAGGCGCCTCTGTTGTTGCTTATTTCTAATTTTATTGCCTCACAGCCAGAGAATGTATCCTGTGCATATGATTTGTACATTTTAAACTGTATTGAGATTTTTCTATGTGGCCTGATTCACAGGGTGTTCTGAGGTTAACAGAATGCATATGAATATATACATATGTATGTATATGTAAATATGTGTGTTATTCAATAGTTAATTCTATTATTCAAATCTCCCACATACACACAGAATTAATCTTTTGTCTGTTTAATTTTTCAATTTCTGAGAAAAGTATCTTAAATTGTCCCACTAAGATTATTAACTTTCAAATTTTTTTGCACATTTGCATATAAAGTTGTGTTAAGAGGGCAAAGATCTATGACAATTTGTTTTCTTGGCAGATAGTACCTTTTATCATTATGAAATACCTTTTCTCATTCTGTCTAATACTTTAGCCTTAAATCCTATTTTGTCTGGTATTAATATTGCCATTCTTACTGTCTTTAAATTATGTTTTAATCTCTATAGCTTTTAATTTAAATGAGTATATGGTTTTTAAAATAACTTTACAAGACTTATAATAAAATGAACTTGACTCATCTCTCCCACTGATTTTTCTCTCCTTAGAGACAACCACTTATTACTCTTTTCATTGTTTCTTCTGATAATTGCTTCTACATTTCTAAGTAATAGCTTTTCTCATTGCTATCTCTTGCTTTTTCAGTTTTAGGTTTTATCTATTTCCTGTTGTGGAACGTTATTACTTAGCTCCCTTACATCACTCCATCACATTCCCACTTCCATTCCCCACATTCTCCCAACATAGTTATAATTTTTGATTAGATCAATATTCAATATTCATAATGATAGCTATGAGAGTTACTTAGTATATTTTGATTATATATCCTTTTAGGTATAACTTTCTATTTTCCTTGGAGTTAATAAACTTTCCCCTTTGCTTGGCTAAGCATGTATCACTAACCCACTCCCAACTTTTCACCAGGAGTGTACATTTCCCATCCATATCACACAGTCTTTTCTCTGCCCGCTGGTGCCATTGGTTGATCTCAAGACCTACTGCAACACTGTCCTCCTTGGACTTCTATGTCCCCTCATCCCGAGCAACCCTCGGATCATTCTCCTGTGTGTTTATTCTCTAGTAAATCCTATCTTTCTTTTCTTTGTTTTTTACTCCCTTGTTTGGTGGATCATATCCAAAGCTTCTTAGGACATGATACATGAGGGTAGCCTGTCAGAAAATGTCTTTATTCTACTCTTACATTCAATTGATAGTTTGTAGATGTATGTAGAATTCTAGGTTGAAAATCAGTTTTCCTTAGGATTTTGAAGGCATTGCTAGTTTCTAGTCTTGCTGTTGAGACATGTGATGCCAGTGTGATTCCCACTCCTTTGTGACCTGTTTTCCTTCCTGGAATCTTTAAGGATCTTTCTTTTGTCCTGAGTGCTCTGAAATTTCACAAAGAGTTGCCTTGGTATGCATCTCTTTTCATCCACTATGCTGGGGGTTAGTTGGTGCTCTCCACTTAGAGACTCATGTCATTTATTTCAGGAAGGTCTCTTTTGAGTTGATAACTTGGTAATTTCTTCTCCTTCATTTTCTCTTGGAAGTTCCAATTTCTCAGGATAATGAGACTGCTAAACTGATGCACTGATCCTCTATCATTTCTAGTCCATTTTCATCCTCTTTCTTACTCATGCTCATTATTCCTTCTGCTTCCTGGGAGACTTTCCCTGATTTATTTTCTTATCCTTTCACTGAGTTTTTCATATGCACTATTATTTTAAACTTCCAAGACAACTTTTGAATGTTCCTTTGTTTTAGTCTATTGGTCTCTTTTTTCATAGATACAGTTACCTTTTTTTACTTGTCTGGAAGCAGCTTTATTTTGCTTCTGAAGTGTCTTGTACTTATACATTGTTTCTGTCTCCCCAAAATTTCATTTTTCTCTTTTGTTGATTTTTGTTTTGTTTTCTGCTTGTATGTGGAAGCTTTCTTTGAATATCTGGCAATCCCTAGGTGATTTTTCATAGTCAGGAGTAAGTCACTTAAGAGCTTATTGGAAGCTCCCTATGAGTGGGTGCGGCTTGTGTCCTAGTGTGTACACTATAAGGAGATCTGGCAGGGCAGTATAGTTGGAGGACCCCCATTATTAATATTTGAAGGTCTTTCTCTTAGAATAGTCAGATTCCTGAGAGATCGTCACCAACGCCTGCAGTAATAGTGCAGACTACCATCGTTCTTGGAGCCAAATGGAGGAAGGAGATCAGGGGTTTATACTTTATACTACTTTATAATAGCATTTCCCTTAAGCTTACTGAGTCCAGGCTTAATCTAGTTCATTCTCTCTCTAGTCTTCTGTGGAGGTGGGGAGGATAGTTGGAGATCTAACTACATCACAGATGAACTTCAATCAATAATCCCATTTTTAGTCTCATATACACCCCACCTTCCATACTCAGAGTGGTGCCTCCTACTCTTGAAACTTTCTGGCACATAGTTGCTTACTTCTGGGTTTCTCCCCCACTGCCAAACAAGTATGAGCTTAAAAAAAAAAAAACATTTATCAATTAGCTATCTAACTGCTTTCCTTTTCCTGAGATGTTGTTTCATGTCTTTGTCCTTATGGGTCTATGTCTATATATTAAAAAAATTCCCTTTACTATATCTTTAGTGGGTTTTTGGGTGGGTGTGGCAGCATCTTCAATCCATTATATTTAACTCAATGCTCTCTATTTATTTTTACCAGCATTTGCTTGCCCTACCTTAGACCATTCCTGTATTTTCCAACTATTTTGTTTCAGGTGTCTCTTACAGTAATAATAAGAGCTAACATTTCTTGAGCACACTATTTGTTAGCTAATTTACATATATTATACATGCATTGAGGTACAGATACCACACATGCATTATCTCATTTAATACTCATAAAACACTATGAAGTAGGTAGTATGCATTATTCTTATGCTCACTTTACATATACCTAGTAAATGGTGTACCCAAGATGGAAATCCAGAGTCTATACTACTGAACTAACCACTGTAGTACTAGTAAAGGCACCTAGTTTTTTTAATCCATTAGTGTCTGTCCTTTAATAGGGAAATTTCAACCCATCACATTTATTGGGATAATTAATATAGATGAAATATATTTTTACTATCTGTGGTAAATTATTACAGAAATGATAATTATATTATTACAAATTTAATAATTATATTATTGCAAAAATAATATTATTTGCAGAAATTCACTCTCTTTTTCATCTCTGATATTGGGTTTATACATGTCCTTTGTTTTAGCCAACTGAATATCGGTGGCCTAGGGGTGCCTGGGTGGCTTAGTCATTAAGTGTCTGCCTTCGGCTAAGGTCATGATCCCAGGGTCCTGGGATCGAGCCCCACTTTGGGCTCCCTGCTCGGCAGGAAGCTTGCTTCTCCCTCTCCCACTCCCCCTGCTTGTGTTCCCTTTCTCGCTGTTATCTCTCTCTGTCAAATAAATAAATAAAATCTTTAAAAAAAAAGAATATAGGTGGCCTCTCTCTCCTTTTCCCTCTGCCATGAACACAGATATGTCTCAGATAAGGCTGATCCTTCATTCCAGGTCCTACAATAAGAAAAAACATGGAACAGACCTATAGCCTCAAATAGAACCATACCCAAGCTATGGCCATCACATAATGTGAGCTGGAAATGAATATTTACTGTCATAAGCTACTGAAAAAATTTTTTAAAAGATTTATTTGTCAGAGAGAGAGAGAGAGAGAGCACAAGCAGGGGGTAGTGATGGGCAGACGGAGAAGCAGGCTCCCCGCTGAGCAGGGAGCCTGAGGCGGGACTCGATCCCAGGACCCTGGGATCATGACCTGAGCTGAAGGCAGTTGCTTAACTGACTGAGCCACCCAGACACCCTGCTACTGAAATTTTTGATTGATTTTGATTCTGTTTGATACAGCATCTTTTATCTTCTAAATCCATAAAAACTTTTCTTTTGCTGAAGTATATTCTTCAGTATTATCTTTCTAACAGGTCTTTAGGAACATAAACGTTCTTAATCTTTGAATGCCTAAATATGTCTTTATTTTGACCTCCCACTTGAACATTAGTTCGGCTGGGTATAAAATTTAAAATTTGAAGTAATTCTCATTCAGAATTTTGAAATTAGTTTTTAGTTTTTTGCCCCATCCCCACCCTATGTCTATTGTTTCTAATGCCGACTTGAGTTTCATTCCTTTCTAGATAACCTGCTTTAATTTCTAGAAGTTTTAGGAATTTCTCTTTATTCTTGAAGCTTTAAAATTTTAAGATGACATTTCTGGATTATTTTTCCTTTTTTTCTTGCTCAACACAAAGTGGACTCTTAAATCTGAAAATTCATATTTTTCCATTAGTTCTGGGAAATTTTTTTGAATTATTTATTTGACTATTTCTTCCTTTCTTTTGTCTGTGTTACCTTTAGATCTCCTGTAGGAAAAAATGTGCAATTCTTTTCCATGCCTTAGGCTTTCTGTCTCATGATTGACAATTATTATTACTTTATCCGTTAGAACTATATTGAAGGAGAATTTCTTGGTTGATTTTATACTTTCAGCTGAATCCATTCTTCTATGTATCCCAATTATTTAAGTTTTCATTTCATAAATTATTACTAGGTATTAAAGTCAGGATTCAAATCCAGAGCCTGTGCTATTAACTACTACATTACAAGTAAATGGTATTTTTTCTTTAACCTAATTGGAGTCTTTGTTCTATAATAAATAAATTTTAACCCACCTACATTTATTGAGATAATTGATATGCACAAATGTACTCTTATCATCTTGATTTAAGGACATGAAAATCTTTAAAATTTCTCTGAGAATATAATTTATAAAGTACTTTTCTCCTTTCCTATGTTAAGGCTATTTACTCAGGGTTGTTGTGGGTTTTTTTTTCCCAACGTGATTTTGATGAAAGGCATCAAAAGTGTTGCTTTTCCACAAATAACTAGGTTAATCTTGGCTATTTGCATTTATATTTGAGATTCTTTCTTCATCTGTCATTGAATGTTTTGCTTTTTTTAAAGATTTTATTTATCTATTTGAGAGAGAGAGAGAGAGAGAACGAGCAGGAGGAGGGAGAGGGAGAGGGAGAAGCAATTCCCGCTGAGTAGGGAGCCCAACATGAGGCTTGATCTTGGGACCCTGAGATCATGACCTGAGCTGAAGGCAGATGCTTAACCGACTGAGCCACCCAGGCACCCCTGTCATTGAATGTTTTGATTAGAATAGTTTGCCTCCTTCTGATTGTAAAGAAGGATCAGCATTTGGGATTAGACTGGCATGAGAAGCTTGTCTTCTGGACCTCTCTCCCTCCTAGGAGTTCATTTGTTCTCTGGAGCCCTAGTCACATTACCTAGTTTGTGGGTCTCCTGTGCCAAATTTCCCACTTAGGAGAAGTGTTCTAGTACTTCGGAAGCAAATATGGAATCAGCTCTTTCCACCTCTTTCTTATGTCCTCCAATGTCCCTATGAAGGTCTGGAGGCCCTTCAGAGTCCACCTGTATCCTCCTGAACCCCAACATAGTGAATATTTCTCTTTTGAAAGCAGTTCACTGTTGAAAACAGTTCTATTAACCTGGGGACATATGCTGCTGTTACCACTGGATGTGCACAGTGAAAGAAGGGGAAGGGAAAAGACTGCTCCAAATATAGTTATTTAACTTAGTGCCTTCACATTTGTTTGGAAGTCCAGGCCTGTTCTTTGTAATCTTTTATGCTGAGTGTTGAGAAATTTTAGAATTGCTTTTGTGGCCCTGAATTTTAAACAGGATTTTCCTTTTCTTATTTTGCCACCAATGCAGTCCTATTCACCCTTTGTCTTCTAGGAATTCCTAAAATTTCTGGAGTATGAAAATTTCTTGTGTTTTTTTGTGTTACCAGAGTTCTGTTTAAGTTATTTCTTTAATGGAGGCAAGGATAAATCATATCTTCAGTTCTTCAGTTAGCCAACTTGATTTAGTACTTCATTTTAAAAATACGATTTTTAGTCTCTTAAACAAAGTAAGGAAAGGGAAAGAGGATACATTTGTGTGTAAATTGCTTCCTCACAGCTACTTCCAATGGGTTTAAGTGAGGGAACTTTATCATCAGTCTCATAGTCCACACCCACTGGAGACTATGATGTCTTACCAAATCAGTTAACTTTTTGAATTTCTTGGTACACTCCCCCTTTTACTTTTATGTCTTTACTTGCTCTTCTCCCTCAACCCACCTTTCACCTAACTTGAATATTCAGAGTTGTCAAGCAGTCTATTTTCTCTTATATAGAAAATCATCTAAGACATCACTTTGCGGGGTGCCTGGGTGGCTCAGTCGTTAAGTGTCATCTGCCTTCAGCTCGGATCATGATCCCAGGGTCCTGGGACTGAGCCCTGCATCGGGCTCCCTGCTCGGTGGGAAGCCTGCTTCTTCCTCTCCCACTCCCCCTGCTTGTGTTTTCTCTCACTGTCTCTCTCTGTCAAATAAATATATAAAATCTTTTTAAAAAAAGATATTAGTTTGCATTAAAATGTTAGGAATTTAATATGTTTTCCCTACCAGTAACATGTATACTTTGAAAATGAATGAAAGAAAGCAACGCTAGCAGTGCTCACCCTAAGGGGTTGCTATGGGCTGAATGTGCCCTCTAAAATTCATGTTGAAATCCTAATGCCCAATGTGATGGTATTAGGAGGCGGGGTCTTTGGAAGGCAATTAGGTCATGAGGGTGAAGCCCTCATGAATGGGATTAGTGCCTTTACAAAAAGACATGCGAGAGCTTGCTTCTGCTCTCTCTGCACTTTCTGCCTTGAGAATACCATGAGAAATCAGCTGTCTGCAATCTAGATGAGGTCCTCATCAGAACCTGACCATGCTGGTGCCCTGATCTGACTTCCAGACTCCAGAACTGTGAGAAATAAATTTCTGTGGTTTATAAGCTATGCGGTCAATGGTAGATAGCCCTGCCTTCTACAAATCGGATCCTTCAGCAGCTCTGTTCAAGTGTGCAATGTGAACTGTTGACAGTCATTTATTGTTTCTTAGTCCTTTATAGTAAAAGATAGTAATAATGTTTATTATTACTATTTTGAGCAAAAGTCAGTGAGGTCCCTTGGATATTTGTTGGGGGTAGCTGGTTGGGTAGTTATAAAGAGGCACCTTTGGAAAAATGAAGGGTATGATGGATGAGGGTACAAGGGAGGGATTTCATTTTTACTTCAATGTCTTCTGACTTTTCTATAGAAATGATGTAAAGACAACAAGAATTTCTGAAATCCCTCCTCCCTGCTTTGTGATCTCTCTTTTAAGGAAGTTTCCTGGAAGGAGATAACTCCATTGTGCACACCCGTGGCTGGGAGGATTAATCCACACCAAAGTGGCCAATCTATAGAGCAGTGTCAAATCACTGAGGTATGCACATGAAACAGGATAATTATTTCTGACAACTGCCCCCAATAATTGGATCCCCCTTACATTGGGTGGCAAGGACCTTAATGTCTTGTCCAGATTCCATGCCTTTCCTGCCATTTTGGGGTTTTTAACAACTCCCTTGATTTTCATTCAATTGCTTTGGTAAGCTTGGATTAGAGTACTCTGATCTATCCTCCCTAATTTGAGGTTCTTTCTTTATACTTCACCATTTTGATTCCTGTCAAACACAGCAGTGTTTTTGTTTTAAGATGAGGTATAACTCACACTAATCTTAAGTGTACACCATGATGAATTTTTACATTTGTACACAACCGAACAGCCAGATCAAGTTATGAAATGCTAGCCATTACCAGCTAACCTAATGGTTTTACTATTATTAAGTTTAGAATGAGTGAACGTAGCACTATAGTGTCCGTGATATAAAATGAAAGAAAGTTGCATAATCCCATCACAGTTTAGAATTAGAAAAGTCAGGATAACAGATTTGCTACAATATTGCTATCTTTGCATGCTCTTTCTAGAGCCATCTATGTAGGAACACCATGAAAAATATCTTTTTAATGTTAAACATGTTTTAATATGCAAATTAAAACATAAAATATTAAAGCCTCCATGTTATCCACACTTTATCACTCATCTTCCCCATAAGAGTCAATTTCAGGGTTCAACATGCTATTCTCTAAATTCTCCTGGGTGTCCACCATGGTTACTTTAGAGTCACAGAGTCACATAAAACCCACATAGTAGCCAAGTCCCTAAAGAGCTACAGCTATAATTTACTTCTTTTACAAATTATCTCATGCTTCCTATTCCTGCCCCAGTTTAATACTGTATAAGAGAAGCGTCTGGTAAAGTTTATATTGTTGTGTGTTTGTAACATTAAATACATCTGAAATAAATAGGCAAACCTGGAACTACTCTCTAGGTTTTGTTTTTCTTCATTTTTAGTGAATTTAAGTACACATCACACATGATAATCCCTGGCTTTCTGGTTTTGACATTCCAAAATGGCACACGGGCTCACACTTTGGGTTGAGCCCGTTTGCCTTTGTTCAAACCAACAAACTGGACATTGTCTTTGCACAGTTATTTAGAGCTCTAAATAGTTGTCAAGAATGTGTAACCAGACATGTAATTGCCCAAAGTGCCCTTTTTCAGACCCCATGTTAACTAAGTGCATTCCCCTCATTTCTCACATTTGCCAGGCTTGTTAGTTTCTCAAGCTTGCTAGCCCAAAAGCTCAGTACTATCTGTGTTTAGGACAGCATCTATGCAGCTGGAATTTAGCAAATGTAGAAAAATAAAGATAATTACTTGTAGAGCAAGTTCAATATAATAGCAAGTATTTCCACTTGTCAAGTGACAGAATCTTTTACATAGAAGCTTTTCTCTTGAGGAGAGGCAGCCTGATATAGGAGAGCAGGACAAGCCAGACATCGTCTAGGCTTCTCTGCATGAAGTGGTGTGACCTTGAGTAAGTCCCCTCACCTAAATCTGGCCATGATTCTCTGCAAGATGCCAATCGTCATAAAGCTGTATCATTTCAAGGCTGTGACAAAGATCAGAGGAAATAGTGAGCAGGAACACACTTTGTTAACTAGTAAATGTCCTGCAATCTTTGCAACTTGCTTTACTTACTGAGAAGCAGTAGTTTCATACTTCTCAGGGATCACTGAACTTACAGCCTTGAACAGGCAGTGTACATTCTCTGTTCCAGCCCTTCTCTGGTAGTCCATGGGTCCTTCTTGGACTCCACTAGGAAACATCGGGAGGCTACCCATAAGGTATGTCTTGAGAAGTAATAGGTGGTCTACATTTCCCCACGATATCTCCTGTACTAGAGCCTGTTACTGGAACTTGAAATACTCCCCTTCAAACCTTCCCATCTCAGAATTTGGCAAAGCCTTTTTGGAGAGAGTTTGACAAAATATACCAAGAACTTTACAAATGTTCATAGTCTTTGATTTTTCAATTCCACTCCTAGGAATTTAACTTAAGGAAATACTAGCATGTGTGATATTTAAAACAGTGACTGATTAGAAATAGTGTAACTACACAAGATTGGTTAAATAAATCATATTACAGTCAACACAGCTATTAAAAATTAGATTGTAAGAGAATATTTAATGATGTTGAAATGTGCATAACATATGAAGTGAAAAGAAGCAGGTCACCAAACTGCACAATTCTAATTATATTAAACACACGCGCACACAGGCGCACACCCACACACATGCCTATGAAAACAAAGTACATATATTTTAATTATTGTTGGTAAGGATTATAGGTGAATTTGTATTTTTTCTCTGTATTTCTTCAATGAATATATGTATATTTATAATCAAAAGAATGTAATTTTTAAAAATCCCTCTTTTGCATTAGAGAATTAGATCTTCCAAAACTTAAGTTACCTAAAATTTACTGGTCAAAAGCATGAGTTGTCCACGTGAATCTGGTGTTTAATCATGGATTTGCTACTTTCTAAAGGTGCAATCACGGCCAAATTACTTAACGTTTCTGCGTTTTAGTTTTCTCGTTGATGACAAGGGGACAACAAAAGTACTTGCTACACAGGGTCATGCAAGGCTTAAATAATACAGATAAAGTGCTGAAGTATAGTGCCTGGCACATGGTGAGCACCCAGAAAGTAGCAGCAGCAGGAGAGCCCTGCATTCTGCCGCACTCTCCCCCTGTGACATCAGCACAGGCAGTGGGTCAGTCTGATTTGTGGCTGCCTTCTTGCAGAGTACAGAAGGGATGTTGGGAGGGGAAAAGGTTGAGGACCCAGAGGCCAGAGCTGGAGGGCACCTTCTTCCCATCTGGCTGGGTCAGCCCTGCCAAGAGTCCTGTGCACTCAGTGCGGAGAAGCGATATTCTTTTGTATCCTGATAAAATCTTCATGAGAAAAAAGGGCCCCACTTTAACTTTTCTGGCATAAATTGTTCAGAGTAGCCCAATACCAGCTGCTGGAGGAACGACATATTCTAATTTCCTGACTTGTACACAGTAAAGTTGCATTGTATTGACAGAGCCTTGCATTTAATTTCCTTAGCTTTTTAGACACAAACAAAGCATTCCTAACCAGAAATTGGAAATAAAAGGGAATAACTGCACAATGGAATACACATGCTGATTTGAATATCTCATTGAGTCTCATAAATACTCATTAAAATAAATGCATGGATGTAACAAGGGAAATAAATATTTTTGCTTCCAAAGGCATGCAGCAGCAATATAATCATATTTAGAAAATATAAAGAAAGTCATCCTTTTTTTATCCATGCCACCATATATTCCCTTAGGTACAGTATTATGTCAAGGAATTCTGTCAAACTTAGCAAAAGACAGCATCTTTTCAAAAAATTAAATAAACGTGCTTAAATTTCAATTAAAAAAAAAGAAGCCTCTCCAAAAGCTAGTGAAACAAAAGCAAAAATGAACTTTTGGGACTTCATCAAGATAAAAAGCTTCTGCACAGCAAAGGAAACAGTCAACAAAACGAAGAGGCAACCCACAGAATGGGAGAAGATATTTGCAAATGACACTACAGATAAAGGGCTGGTATCCAAGATCTATAAAGAACTTCTCAAACTCAACACCCAAAAAACAAATAATCAAGTCAAAAAGTGGGCAGAAGATATGAAAAGACACTTCTCTGAAGAAGACATACAAATGGCTAACAGACACATGAAAAAATGTTCATCATTAGCCATTAGGGAAATTCAAATCAAAACCACATTGAGATACCACCTTACACCAGTTAGAATGGCAAAAATGGACAAGGAAAGAAACAACAAATGTTGGAGAGGTTGTGGAGAAAGGGGAACCCTCTTACACTGTTGGTGGGAATGCAAGTTGGTACAGCCACTTTGGAAAACAGTGTGGAGGTTCCTCAAAAATTTAAAAATAGAGCTACCCTATGACCCAGCAATTGCACTCCTGGGTATTTACCCCAAAGACACAGATGTAGTGAAAAGAAGGGCTATATGCACCCCAATGTTCATAGTGGCAATGTCCACAATAGCCAAACTGTGGAAAGAGCCGAGATGCCCTTCAACAGATGAATGGATAAAGAAGATGTGGTCCATATATACAATGGAATATTACTCAGCCATCAGAAAGGATGAATACCCAACTTTTACCTCAACATGGATGGGACTGGAGGAGATTATGCTAAGTGAAATAAGTCAAGCAGAGAAAGTCAATTATCATATGGTTTCACTTATTTGTGGAACATAAGGAACAGCACGGAGGACACTAGGAGAAGGAAGGGAAAAATGGGGGGGGAATCGGAGGGAGAGATGAACCATGAGAGACTATGGACTCTGAGAAACAAACTGAGGGTTCTAGAGGGGAGGGGGGGGGGGGATTGGTTAGCCTGGTGATGGGTATTAAGGAGGGCACGTACTGCATGGAGCACTGGGTGTTATACGAAAACAATGGATCGTGGATCACCACATCAAAAACTAATGATGTATTGTATGGTGACTAACATAACATAGTACAATTAAAAAAAAAAATAAAAATAAAAATAAAAAGCTATTTCTAGCAACACAGTGGGGGAAAGTCACAAAGAATAGTTCAAAGCCAGTAAGACACTACTTAAAAACATTTAGCTTATTTACAAATATCCCAACCAAACTGGGGATAACTCTATGCCGAAAAATATTCCTTTTGGCTTTCCAACAAGCAAAATTAATTTCTATTTGGACCATTTCCTCTTTAGTTTTTTCCTGTTTTTTTTTTTTTCTCTGTCTGTAATATATTTGTAAAGAGGTCTAAGAAATTTGTTTACAGTCTAACTTAGGATAATTCTTTATGGTGATTTGCAAGCTGAAGTCATTTATTATAACATCAGTCTATCTGAAAATTACAGTGTAAATGAAAGCAACTTGTAGCTAATGGTTAGAAGGAAGTTTTGTGTGATTTTTAAATTTTATGGGTTTTACACAGTGCTACGAACTCAGTGTGTGCCTAATAAATACATGTTAGATAAGGAGAGGGATGGCAAGAGAGCAGGTGAAGAAGTCATAGTAAAAACTATCAAAACCACCACTTTTCTAAACTATCCATGTGCTAAAATGGAAACCACCAAATTAGGGTCAGAAAGAATAATGGTCTTTAACTTCTATAAGAAACATCAGAATGGTTAAATTACTGTTATAGGTTGAATTGTGTCCTCCCAAAGAAAGACATGCTGAATCCCTAAACCCCAGTACCTCAGAATGTGTCCTTATGTGGAAGCAGGGTTGTTGAAGATATAATTAGTTAAGATACAGTCATACTGGAGTAGGTGGACCCTTAATCCAATATGACTGGAGTCCTTATGAGAAGATGGCCATGTGAAGATACAAAGGAAACGCCATGTGATTGGAGCTATGCAACTGTGAGCCAAGGAATGCCAAAAATTGCCATTAAACTACCAGAAGTCAGGAAGAGGCAGGGAAGGACTGACTCTCCTACAGGTTTCAGAGGGAGCGTTGCCTACCAACACCTTGACTTCAGATTTCTGGCCTCCAGATTGTGAGACAATACATTTCTGTTGTTTTAAGCCACCCAGCTTATGGTACTTTGTTAGGGCAGCCCTAGGAAACTAATCCAATCACTTTATTTCATTTTCTTTTACAATGTCAGTTTATATTTTTTAATTCCTAAAATAAGGTATGTTTGTAGAGAGAATTTGTAGAACATGTCTTGGAAGAAGGAAAAAATATCATTCACAGTTTTGCCAGCCAAAGAGTACTAAAATTTGATGTATTTCCTCCCAATTTTTCCTTTAAATAGTTTTTAACTTTTGTGCAGCTATGACTATAATCTCATACCAACTTATAGTGATATTTTCAATTAGCGCAATAACATACATTTCTATATTACTACAAACTTTTGGTAAACATCCTTGAAATTTGTCAATATAAGCAGTGTTGCCCAGATTATTTTTGGGCAACTCTATTTTATTATTCTAATGTTTTCATTTTTTCAGTCATTCTATTGGATCTGACTCTTAAGAAATTAAAAATCATCTCATCAATTCTCTCTACATTGTGCTGCATGAGAAATTGGAGGTAGGTTATTTAGTAAAAAAACAGGCCATCAAGTAGACCCTAATAGATCATGATCATACTTAAGACAGGAATTCTCAGATCTATGTATAAGAGGTAGTATGAGAGTGAAGCATTTGATAATTAGTGAACTGGTTAGTGACTACTTGGTCTCATGACACCAGGCTGTGACAGTATAGACTGTGGTAGAACCAGAATCTGGTTTCCTGATTCCCACTCCTGCATCATTTCCACTCAGTTCATGGCCATGATTTAAAAATGCCTTAAGTGCTGCTTTGTTTTGAGCTCAGCATAAATCTACCTAACAGATATCTGTGTCATGTGATCATAGAAATCTTGGTTCTAGATATACCTTAGCTTGTGATTTGCAAACTTTTCTCAGCCATGGAAACCTTATCTTCATAAACTGTTACTCATATTCCCCATTTATAAAACATAGAAAAGCAGAACCCGTGTGATGACAGGGAGGGCCAGGCAACAAGCTCAGCAGTCCTATTACCAATTCCCTAACCGTCCCTTGGGATCCAGGCAGCCCCTGAACTGCCTCCAGGAAACCCCAGGGCTTAGGGAAACACCTTTTGTAAAAGAGAACACATCGTCTAGTTCTTCATCCACTCCATGTGTAAAATGGCTATACAGAAAGGGAGTTTCTTAAGGTCTGTTGT
This sequence comes from Callorhinus ursinus, assembly GCF_003265705.2. NCBI lineage: Eukaryota > Metazoa > Chordata > Mammalia > Carnivora > Otariidae > Callorhinus > Callorhinus ursinus. The sequence continues at coordinate 81,124,083 of NW_027397072.1, forward strand.
GTGTAAAGAATTAAGTTATGAAAAATAGCTTTTCAATTTTTCCTAGGCCTAGTTCTCTCTTCTGAATGACTGTCTTGTTCCCAGTTCCTGGAAATTTCAAAATGGGTGGTGACATTTATAAGTTGGTTTATGTTGTTGCCATATCCAGAGCATTCCCTCTTCAATTCCTCTTGCCATCTATTGGCTCTCCACTTCCTCCGCATTTTCTCCTCTCTATATAACTGAAAAGCTAAGTTGTGAATTCTAAAAATCATTTTTGTGTAACTCTTCTCCACAAGTACTATTATAAATCTGAATACAGGTAGGCAGCTAATAATGGTAAGTTCAAATGCAATAAAAGATGCGATTCTGTGAGAATAAGTGGTCTTTCCTTTTTGTGACTCTGAGTGGCATGTCTAGGAGCGATAAACACTTTATGCTGATCTAGATACACATTCTTGTCCAGCTCGTCCTCTCCCCAACACCAGGGTCCGCGCTCCCAACTAACCTCACGGATCTGCCTGTAGCTAAGGATTAGGAGAAATCCAAGTGATCCATGTCAGTCATGGCTGGCCTCTTGATCTGGTCCTGATGATATTTCCTGAGTTAGTTGGCCACTAAATATAGAATATACACAGATAAGAAGATAAAGATGATAATTATATTTATTCAAAAGAATAGGAAAGGCCTCAAATTTTGTAATTCATAAATATGGCATTTACAGTTCATAGTTTATCATTGGTAGGTCACCACTTAACCTTTTATTATAGAGCATATTTTAGAAGATTTTGAGAGTGGAATCACTATAATCAACTGAGAACTGCAAATCAATAGCACTGGCCAACTTGCATATCACCAATGGAGACTTGTGGTTCATTCATTTTTAAAGGGATAAACTTGATTATGATTGAACTCCTCTTCAGTGGAGGTTCTGATGCATATTGGCCAGGATCTGATGCATCATATTCAAACTCATGATCCTATTTCAGTTGTGAGATATTAAATGGCTGAGCATTAGAGAGGCCCATTGATCTAGTCACTTCCTGAGATTTCGCTGTATAGAGACTTAGGACACAAATATGTGATCAGTAAAAGTCTGTTATCTCTTTAGCTAGCAGGCCTACCTTGGCCTTTTGTTGGCAGAGCCTGATTCCACTCACTCAACCATCTATCAAAACCAGACATACTTGACAACTATTTAACGTCCCCACCCGACTTCCTATGGCTTGCATCTTGATTTCTAAAGCTAGGGCTATCTCTGACCTCATTTTTGAGGTCCCTTGAGGATTTTGTAGGTAAAGGACTTTTCACAGTGGAGCTTGTTTGAAGCAATCCTTACATGCAAAATACAAATTTACAAAAAGGATAAGTTGAGAGACAGTAATCCCCTTCATAAAACATTTCAAATAGGTGTTCTATAAAAAGCAAGTTCCTCTGCGTTTAAAATATTGTTCCATTTTTTAAAAAATATGTTTACCAGAAACTTTTCCATGAACACATAAAGTAAGAGGAATCTACATTTTCTTTTTCTAGCTAGCTAGGGACATCTAGCCCAGTTGCCCAGGGTGAAAACCTGCTCATTAACACACTCCTCATTGGCTCATCTCCATGTTTCACTTTTCCTTCTCTTTCACTTGGGCTTCCTGCAATCATCTCTTAAATAAACTACCTGCACCAAATCTTTGTGTCAGGATCTCCTTTTGGGAGGTCTGAGCTAAGACGACTTCCTCATCACAGAAGTGACAGCATTGATAGCCCTGGTAGCTAGGGTAGGATGTTTGTCTTGCTTCTGGTCTGCTTCTTCTTTTGTTGCCCATTTGATCTGCTTCTGCATCCCTCGCCTTCCAGCCTGTTGTGCACTAGAGTACTTGCTTCCTTTTAATTCAACTGATAATGCCAGTCAAAAAAGATTCTTATTCTCTCTACCAATGCTCAAAGATGGCTTTTAAATGACTGAGCTTTGCTGCCAAATCTACAAGTATCCACATGTTCCATGAACTTCCGTTGCTCATATCAACCCCTTTCCACTCTGGCTAAGAGGTATGAGCAGATGTAGGGCTGAGGCCTGGGTTATATAAATGAGAGTCTCTAAGGTCCTAAGAGGATCTTTCAGTCATTTCCATCCAACCCTCTAATCTCACATGTTAGAACACTGAGGGGCAGAGAGGGTGAGCATTTGCTCAACAACTTGTCCATCAGAGAAGAGGAACTCAGATCTCTGACCCCTAAGCCAGGCTTTCCCCTCTCTCAGATTTTCCTGAACACATTCCACCATTGCTTCCTTTGCTTGACTCAATTCCCCCTGCTCACCTCCCTACTTCCAACATTTATTTTCAGGCGTCCTAAGTCCTCACTAACCCTGAGCTCTTAAGTTATATTCATGCAGTCCAGTGTCACAGATCTGCTGCCCTCCTTGCCCTTCCTCATACTGAGGTTAAAAATTGCCACCAATATTTTTGCAACAAAGGAAAAACTAGGAAATAAGTAAAGTGACGTACAGTGGTTGTCATTGACAACTTGCATAATTGAGCTCCCCTCGGGATTTCTGTGACTGGGTGAGATAATTGCCCACTGGCCCATTGTACCCTGGGAAGATGCACACTTATATCCCACAGCCAGCTAAACACATAAGCATCTAACCTGCCACTGGGGCTCTTGGAAGCCAAGGCTAGGCTGCTCCTTCCTTGACTTGACTGATAATTTGGCTTCTGTTTTTGACTCCACCTCACGCATGCCTCAGCTGGGTCTCCCGGTCCCACCTAACCAGTCTAGATTTATCTCTCGGGGTTCTCTGAAATGAGTCCTCTGGCCCAGTGTGGCCAGTTTCCTCATTTTCAACTTCACATTCTTTGTCTAAGCAAGCTATCTTTTCCTCCAGCCTAAAATGCCAAAGTAGCATCTATTTTCCAAATTATTATCTTGATTATCTTTTTGGGTGGGTTTGTGTTCTCAGATAGATTCTTAAGGACAAGGGCCATGACTTAAGTCTACTTCCTGATATTATGTATTGCACATGGCTTGTTATGGACTAAATGTTTGTGTCCCCCTTACATTGAAACCCTAAGCCTCAGCATGGCTGTATCTGGAGATGGGGTCTCTAAGGAAATAATTAAGTTTAAATTCATAAGGTCATAAAGGTGAGGCCCTGATAGAATAGGGTAGGTGTCCTTAGAAGATGAGACACCAGATGGCTTCCCCCATCCCCCCCCCCCACCCCGGGTACTAGCACTGAGAAAAACCCATGTGAGGACAATAGTGAAAATGTGGCTATCTGCAAGACAGGGAGACAGCTCTCACCAGAAACCAAATCAGCTGGAACACTGATCTTGGATTTCTAGCCTCCAGAACTACGGGAAAATAAATCTCTGTTATTGAAGCCACACAGTCTATGGGATTTTATTATGGCAGCCTGGGCTAACATAGGGCTGCTGATTGAGAAAATGGTCCTTACCCTTGGATCTCAAGTGGAGTTACAAGCTGGGCGGGTGTCACTGCTTCTGCGTGAAAAGATAACTAACTTCCCACAGAGTCCAAAACTAAACCTTCCTTTGTCACCACCACTCAACAACTCCTATCCTTTCCTCTGTGCCTGACAGTATCCTCCCAAGTGTGAACAAAGCTCTGGGCCACAAGCAAATCTTTTACCCCCTTGTCTACACTGACTCTGGCATCCCATCAGATGCCAAGTCTTAAGAGAGTCTACTAGCCCAAGACCTTGTATCTCCTTTCTCCAGGCCTTATTCCTTTGGCCTGTGCTCTTGAGATGGCCCCTTCATGGCTCTTCTAACCTCTGATCTTCATCTCGTAAACAGAAGACGAAACAGAGGCTCAGAATTTAAACATGTTCAAGGTTGCACAACTGATAGAACTAGGTTCAAACCTAGTTCCGTTTTGCCTCAAATCTAGCATACTTTCCACTAGACCTGTTTAATGTTCTTTCTATACAGCCAGAATTTATAATGTTCTGCCTTTAACTATAGATACTTGTGAAACTGTCTTAGACCCATTATCAAATTGTAAGTTCTTTGAGAGTAGCTGGCTTCATCTTCCTTATATCTTGGGCAATGGCTAAGTCTGTGTCTTGTGCTCTGTAAGGCACTTCAAGAAAAGGTCCTGAATTGAAAATGAGAAGTAACTGTCACAATGATAACATGGGCAATAGCAGTTTAGGAGAGATTCAGAGAAAGCTTGTAGGAAAAAGAAGAGTTGGTTTCTGAGTTGAGTTTGAGGTGATGGAGAATCTGGCCAGGCAAAGAAGAAGGCAGTGGTCTGAGTTGGGCCTCAATATCATGAGTGAACCTGTAGAGGGAGGTTGGCTTGGGGGGGGGGGGGGGGGGCGGAAGGGGCTGCATTTCTGCATTGGGTTCAGCTGTGCACACCAAGCAAGTCAATTAACTTCTTTAAACATTGGTTTCTTAATGTGTAAAGTGGGAAAAATAAAAGTACCTACCATTCGGGGTTAATGTGAAGAATAATGAGATAATGTACATAAAGGACTTAGCACATTTTTGGGACGGAATATGTGTTATCTATTATTAATAATAAATACTATTAAAATACTATTAGTAGTAATATGGTCTGAAATTTCACATGCTTACCAACCTAGCTCTCTGAGTAAATAATTATTTACACACAGATAATGCCATTGCTGTGAATACATTAAAAAACAAAATCATTTAAAAGTACTACTAAATTTAGAGCAACATGTTGGTTACCATGATTTTCCTAATCAAAGGATTCCAGGAGTCCCTTACAAGGGATTCTCATAGTTGAAAATCTTGGAAACCAAACCGTTGAGAGGCAGGAGTGCGCTAAACATATTCTGGGTAAAAGATTAACTTGGCTGAATCAGAATCCTGGATTTTCAGAGTAGGCTGACCTAGTGAGAATCCCTGCTCTACTTCCAGGCTGTGCTTTTAAGAAATTTAGGCACATTTCTTATCTTTCAGTTCTTTGGTTTCCTTATCCTTAAAATGTGGATACTAATACACAAGGGCTACAGGACAGGTTAAATTGGGTACTGTACATAAAGCAAGAACTGGTAGATGATGATGACGGTGATGTTTGTGAAGCCTAATTGTGAAGGGCCTTAGATTTTTATCCTGTAAGGCTCTTGTTCCCCAAGTGTGATCCCTGTAACAGCAACGTTAGCATCATCTGACAACTTGTTAGAAATTCATATTCTCAGGCCTATCCCCAGACCTGCTGAACTCTGGAGGTGGGGTCAGCAATCAGTGCTTTTACAATCCTTCCTGGTGATTCTGATGCACTTCGGTTTGAAAACCTGCTGTGAGGTAATAGGGAGCCATTGAAAGTTTTTGTACAGTGGAGGGATGTGATAAAAATGACTGTTGTGCACAGACAATATATTCCTTTTAACAGGATCAAATTACCTAACTACCGACAAGCTTCCAAAGTTGCCGGCAGAAGCCCGTTCATCGATCCTTAACGATCTCCAGGCACAGAACGGGGGGTTAGCACTTAGGGCTCCAAACACAGTGCTCACCTACCGAGGGAGGTAAGGAAGAGAGCGCTGTTTTGGGTACTGTTTCCACCGAAAGCCTTGGGACCCGGCGGCCAGGTGATGCTCAACGAATTCCGCACCTACAAGCCTGTCACAAACGTAGCCTGCAAGACAGAGAGGAAAAGAAAACCGTGTAGGGAAACCGGAAATGAGGGTCTTAGGGGTATAGAATCTGATGGTGGGGGAAAGGGATGGGATACGCGGGGGGTGAGGGGAAAGGGAGGCCCCTTGTCGCTGGGGGTGGCTACACCCCCTCCGCGTCCCTTTAGAGCCCGGGCGCGGCCGGCCGGCCGGCGGGGCGCGATGGAGCCCCTCCCGGAGACAAGGGTCCCTCCGCCCCCGTGCGTTTGCGGCCAGGGTCCAGGTCACTTCTGCTCCCTTTATTGTTAGTGCGAGATGGGGCGTTTCCTCACCCTCGGCACCTCACCGGGGACGTCCCGCTCCGTCTCATCCCTACTCTAGCCCTTTCCGCGAGCGCCCCGCCGGCCGCCCGCCGCGTCCCGGCCACTGTGTGCGCTGCCCGCCGGCCGGCCATTGTTCGGGCCCCACCCCTGCTGAATATTCACGCCGCGCGGGCGGCTCGCCCCGCGCCCTCCCCAGCGGGGCTCGGGCTGGGAGTGCGTTTCCGCTCGTTTTTCCTGCCGGGGAAGGAGAGGGGGAGCTGTTTTCTCTCTCCTCAGAATATATTTTCGGTGTCCCGTTTCTCCTCCTCCCTCACCGCCGCCGCCGCCGCCCCCTCCCTCCCCCCCTCCCCCCCCGCCTCCGCCCCCGCCTCCCGGGTTATCTTTGTCTCGCTGCCTCGCGCTCACTCGCTCAACTCTCGGCGGCGCCGCGGCCCCACGCTCCGGGCCCGTCCTCCAGGCGCGCGGCGCGGGGCGCGGGCGCCGGGGCCTGAGGCGGCGGGCGACGCCCGGGGGCCTGACGGCCGCCCCGCGCCATGGTGTGAGCGCCGCCGCCCCGCGCACGCTCCGTCCGCCCTCCGCGCGCGGCCCGGGCCGGCCGAGAACCGCGACCAGCCCGCCGCCGCCGCCGC
>NW_027397072.1:81135618-81180179 GCF_003265705.2 Callorhinus ursinus
GGGCCGCGCCCTGGCCCTCCGGGCGCTCGGGCGCCGCCGCGGGCAGAGCCTCGGGCGCGGCGGCCCCTTTGTCTGCCTGCGTCGGCATGTGCGGGGCGGCGGGGCGCGACCCTCCGCCGACGCCCCCGCCCCGCCGCGCCCCGCGTCCCCCGCGCCCCGGGCGCGGCCCCGGGCGCTGGGGGACCGCGCGGGGCAAAGCCCGCCGGGTTTGCAGTCGCCCTTTATCTCCAACTGCCCCGCTTTATTTATTCATTGTTGTGCTGCTTTTAAAATTCTAACCCCTCCCCTCCTCTTCTCTAGGATCCTGCTGGGATTTTTGAGCTGGTGGAAGTGGTTGGAAATGGCACCTATGGACAAGTCTATAAGGTCGGTGTGAGGCGCCGTCTTTGTTTCCCGTGGCACGTTGAAACTTCTTGTTGGGGGACGAGGAGAAGGGTGATAAACACGCTGCTGACTGGAGGCCACGCCACTTGGCCAAACTTGGGAAAGGGGTTTCGCCTTGCAGTCCCTCTGTTTTTAAACAGGAGTTTATATTCAGGCTGGCCTTAAAAGACCTCATTTCCTGGCTTTGAGATAAGGAAAATAAGCTACACTCTTAGGCATGCACTTTTCTTCAGTAAAATGGGAAAACATTTTTCCATAAGGCAACCTTAATTCTTTCGTTTTGCCCAATTCCAGCCTTCTGAGTTTGTGTGTCTTAATTAAAATTCAGTATAGGCAGGCCTGGCCTATGATTATCCTAAACCACTGCCTTGGCCTTCTTGAAAATTGTCCTCGTGTTGCCTCGTCTTAATGTTTGCAAAGTGCTCAAGGTGAGGAGTTTGGTGTTAACCTGGGACTGCTTCTTAACTTTATCATACATGCTGCTGATGGGTACATACATATTTTGGGGAAACAGGGAGGGGTGTGTGTTTGGGCACCAGGAGCAGGAAGAATTACAGCATGAGGATTATAAAATCTGAATTCCAGGAATAACCTGTTTGACAGGTGTGTAATAGAAACAGATGAGGGAGAGCCAGGAGTCAAGAGGATGCCCAGATTTCACACCCACCCCAGGCCTGTCTCTTTTTTTAACGCCTGCCCCCCAACGGTAAATCAAAATAACAAATCTGGAGACTATGAGTCTACTCTGAGTAGCTAACACCTGATGTGACTAACAGTACTGTTCATTTTATTCAGAGCACATTCTAGAGCTTCTGAAAGAGCTGTGGGTAATGGAGGCGCAGGCCTTGAAGATTTGAAACAGAATGTTAAATTTCCCCTGTCTTGATTTATTTCTTAATTGGTAAACCTTTTCTAAAAGTAATCTGCGCTGGTGGTGTTTTCTGGCTGTTAGTGAATACAAGGGGCTAGAAAAAAAATATGAACAGGGCTTTGTGGTTCACCATGAAGAATTGTCATTGTCTCATTAGAAATGGAGGGAGGGGGTTGGAAGCTGACTGTAGACATTTTCTTAGGCCAAATTAAGTGTGGATCCTTTTGTCTCTTTTATACTTTATGAATAGGGTTTATCTGTCCCTTGAACGCCTCTCCCCAGCTCCAACTTCCCCTGGCCTGGGCTGTGTACCGGCCTGTGCTCTGAACTTGAGTCAGTATTCTTAGGTGATCTCAAGTGAATTAGCATGTGTTTTGTTGGTTAACTGTTGGGGCCGGGGCCAGATTTTTGAATTTGAAAGGAAGCCCTGTTAACTCAGCCTGCTGGGCTCAACTGAATTTGGAAGCCTTTGGAAAATTTTGGAAAAGATTGTGTTGCAACTCACTGAGTGGCCTGGTAACTGGCTCTAAGACTTTCTCCCCAGCCCCAGTGTTTGTTTAAGCCCCAGTTGGTTTTTTCTAACCCAGTTTTTCTGGCCAAATCTAAGTGGTGAGTGTACTCTTCCAAGTGAGTTAGCCGAAGCTTGTTTTTGACCTGGTTACACAGTAGTTGGATTGTTTGTATCTTCCTCGGTCAGCATGGATGGATGTGAAGGGTAGTGTAAAGTGAACTAGAAGCCAACAGTCCATTTTTAAAAACCATAAGAAGAAAGAAAGAATGAAACCTGAATGTTTATTAAGTGGCTTTAAGAGGTGGGCGTTCTTTATGGTAACAGTTTGGGCAGGTTCATTGTTAAATTTCCCCCCCCCCTTCATTTCCTTTGGTTCCATTCCCTCCTTCCCCCAAGCTTTTGAAATAGATTTGCTGAGCGGTGCAGTTGGGAAGCATTTGGGATACTGGCCGTGACACAGCTCTCTGACTACAAAGTCTGTACACTTGAGAAGAAATTCTCAAATTATGCAAACCTAACAAATTAAGAAATCTGTGCAAAAGTGGCATACACACATACAAAATAGTGCCTGAGATTTTGCTCACCAGCAGTTCTATTTTATTCTGTAAGATTTCAAGCATACACAAGGAGAGAGAGTAGATCACCCGATTTAACAATTAATCAGCACATGACTGATCCGGTTTCATTTATAGTCTTTCTCCATTAGTATTTTAAGGTTAAAGCCTAGAAACCATTTCAACCATAAATACTTCAGGATGTATTGTTTTTGTTTTTCAGATAATCACAGTGCCATTCTGACACCTAAAAAGTTAATTCCATAGTATCAAATATTCAGTCTTAAGGTTTTCCTGATTTTTCATAGATGTTTTCTTACATCACAATATGAACTGATACTGGGAAGTTCAGTCTTGGTAGATGGTAGAAATAGGAGAAGCATTTAACATCTCCATTTGCGTCTCCCTTTCAATGTCTAACTTCTAGAATGATTTATATTATGCAGAGGAGTTTAGGATTTGTTGGTGTGATTTGCATGTGGTGGTTTTGGGATTAGATTATTAATATTAGCATTTATTTATTACTAAACATCCACTAGTGTGAATAGCATCTGAGTTGGGAAAATATTTGTGATAACTTGTTTATAAAGAAGCTTTTTTCTTAACATAAATTCAGGTAAAATACCTTTAAGCTGAACAACCTGTAGCCCTCCTTTGTTTCATTGCTGTATCTTATATTTTCTGTTTTTTCTATGAGCTTTTTATTTTTTAGTGATTGTGGTTGCTTATATTGAGAAGGCTGTATTTATGTGAGGCAAGTGTGTAAAAAGAGGGAGTTTTCTGGGTTTTGCTGTTTATGAAAGTGACTTTTTTAGGGGGTAGTTTATAATTTTCTCTATGACAAAATTGGTAAATAGTCTGGGTATAGTTGAACAGTATATAACTCTTTAAGTATTTTTTAAAAAATATTTTTAAGGATTTTATTTATTTATTTGACAGACAGACAGAGGGAACACAAGCAGGGGAAGTGGGGGAGGGAGAAGCAGGCTCCCTGTCTAGCAGGGAGCCCGATACGGGCTCGATCTCAGGACCCTGGGATCATGACCTGAGCAGAAGGCAGACGCCAGCGACTGAGCCACCCAGGCGCCCCCGCGAACAGTATATAACTATCTTAAAGAAAAGAGTTGAAACACAGAATATGTCCTATTCAGAGAAGTATATTTTTTGCATTAGGTTTCTTAGGGATCACTGGGAAGAATTGCTCATAAATTAAAACTTAAGAAAAATATTGTGAATTTCAGTTTACAAGGTTTCATTCAGAATACCACCTGTTTATAGAAAAGTGTTTATAAGGTGATCTTGTGCATGTTAAGTAAATCTAGTGAATTTTAATTATTTTCATCAAAGGGGGACAGTGACTATTTAAAAACAAAACCAGAAAAAATAAGGTTTGTTTTTGTGTTATATTGGGTTTTATTATTTTTATATTATATATAATATTTTTAATATTTGACCATTTTTCTTTTTTACTTGGGGTTATGGTTACCCTGTTAGTTTGTATTTTGTGAGCATACAGTGACTGGTGTTCCATATGTCTTGACTAGGAGAAGGAAAATCCTACATCTAGAAAGGTTCTGTAGGTCATGAGAGGGGAAGTTAGGGAGTTTAGAATCCAGCAGGTGCAATGTCTGGGGTCAGGACTTGCTCACAGGAAGGATGGATGCCTTTTTGGAGGACTGAGCATCTTGACCCTGTCTGACCCTGTCTTTGGGGGAAAGGTAGGCTGTAAACCTTGGAAGCTGAGGAGGAGAGGGCCTAAAGGTCGTCAGCAGAAGCAACACTGAGAGTTTGTTGCCATTTAGGGCATGGTGCTAAGGCTGTCCCCCTCATTTACTGAAGAAAGGGGGGGAGAGGTATATGTGACAGAAGGGCTGAGGGTGACCTCTTTGGGAATGACAGGAGGTTTAGGGAGTAGTGGGCATCTGGGGAGAGATGATTTGTTCGTGAGTTAAGGAGAGATGAGCATTGAAGGGTCATTGAAAATTTTGTCGGGTTTGGAGACCCCTGGGAGTAAGAAACCTGATGAGATGATCTTGGCGGAAGGAGCAGGTAAGATGGGTGGCCTAGGACAGTGGGCCAGAGGCAAGGAGGTAAAGGCCGGGGCAGGGTAGTGGCAGCGGAGGTAGAGAGGAGTGTTGGGCTGGATTCTGGGACATTCTTCCTTGCTGAGGTCAACCTGCTAAATTCAGTCATTCTCTGCAGGCTTTGGTGTGGCCCTTTAAATGGGTACACTGCCCACTGGATTAGGAAGAGCCTTGGGATCTGTGCAAGTGCTAAAATTACTTTCGATTGCTCAGCAATAAAGTGCTGTATAAATTGTGTGGCTTTTAAAAATCATTAGTCTAACATTTTGGATCAAACAAACTTTTTTGAGGGGCTTCTCTAAATGTTATCCCTTAAGTGTAGCATCTCTTTTTCTTAACTGTGGAGGTAAAGACATCCAGTGGGGCAAAATGAATTTTGAGGAACTAAGTGTTTTCATTACAAGGAGGATTGACTTGCCACTGAATGGCATGTACAGACTTGTTCTGAGACATAGGGCTCCTTCATGCTAGAAGAATTCTGGACTTGGGTAAGGTGGGAGGAAGCCAACCCCATTGAACATGTATTGGTGTGTAGCTCTCCTAAAAGATACCAGCCCTAAATTTCCCACACTTTTCAATTAAATTAAATCATAAAATAAAAGCCCAACAAAATCCAACCACCAGATAAAATCCTACTCGTGGTGGTTTTAAAATTTCTTATTGCTTGAAACTTTGTAATAAATATTCATTTGCATAGCTGCAAACTTGTAGTTTTGTCTTTTTTTTTAACCAGTTTTGGATATATACGTATTTCTGCATATTTAGATAATCCAAAAGTATTATCTGGGGGCACTTTTGGTGCAGTGTGTGTGTTTGTAGATTTTGTGGACTGATACTAGCAGGGCAAAGACTTTGAAGTAATACATCCTACTTTTGAAATAATGCATCCCTGAACAAGTGTGCTAATAAGCCAAGGAATAATCATCTAAGGCGTTTCATTCCCAGGGAACTAAAAATATTATAAACTGGAGATGGATGCTTTTACATGAATTTCATCCATGGTCTTTTATTTTGTTTCTTTGCTTTATTAGTAAATACTTGGTCATCTTGCTTAAGCCAAGAGATTGCCTGCAGTTAAGGCATCAGATGTTTTCCATCTCTTGAGCTGTTTTAAGTTTATGATCCCTGTGCTTCCTATCATTAGTATCAGTGCTTTCATTTTTCTATATTCCATCATTTTTTAAAAATTGGTAGAGAGCAATAGGATATTTAAATAACTGCACAAGTGTACTGCTTTCAGGCCCGGTTTGTCCAGACACTGAAGCACAACTGTTGACCAGAGGGCAGCCCTAATATGTGATAACCTGGAAGGTTCACTCTCCATCTTATATATGGGTCTATTATGGACCTTGTACACAAGTGCAGACCCCATGACAGTTGACTGTATTAGAGGCAAGGGCTTATTCCACAGTAAGTTCTTAAAATCAAACAGTACTTATTTCGAATTTCTGATAATTTTAAGGGTTGAAACAATTTTAGGTCACCATCTTACCTTGTGAAATCAGTGCTTTAAAAACTTTCATAGGTAGTGATCACAGATCATCTGATTAACTATTTGCAGGAAATTGCTTTGAATAGTTACTACAAACAGATTTTTCATCAATTCAAGTTGTTTTCTTACAATACTAGTGTGAATTACCAGTGTTAAAGTGTTAAAATATATTTAATATTTAATTTGGGACCAGTTTATGATCAGGGGTAGAGATTTCCAAGTGCTTATTTAGCTTTTGGAAGATTTGGTTGGCAGTTATTTTGCTTTCATAACATAATAACACCAGAGTTGAATCAAGATAAATATTTTGGACATATGGAGGGATGGCTAGGAGGAGAAGGGAGAAGGCCAGGTGATATATTGCCAGTGACCAGTGTGGCAGCCATATGCTCTTAGGTTTTATAGTGCTATACAACTGTTCACTGGACAGAATATGATATTCTGTTAGGCTGATTCAGTAATAAAAGTCCACTGGCATTATTCAGAAGAGAAGTGATGTGGGAGGCACTGAGTTGGGAGGCAGTTTTTTCATTATTTATTTGACAGAGAGACACGGCGAGAGAGGGAACACAAGCAGGGGGAGTGGGAGAAGGAGAAGCAGGCTCTCCGCCAAGCGGGGAGCCCGATGTGGGGCTTGATCTCAGGAGTCTGGGACCATAATCTGAGCCAAAGGCAGACGCTTAACGACAGAGCCACCCAGGCGCCCCTGGAGGCAGTTTTTTCTATGAGAGTTTCAAAAGAAAGGGTAGAATGATAAGTTGTAGGACTTTTGGAAACCCTGACATCTGTGTGGCATTATGAGGAACTTAGAACTAAGTTGGGGAGACAAAATGCAAAACGATTAACGATACAGGCCTGGTTTCATGCCACTTCCAGTTCTCATTGCGCTCTTGCCCAAGCTGGGCCCTGGGCACTGCTCTGCATGTTGGGTATGTATACAGTGGTGAATGAAGCAGGCAGTTGGCTTACCCTCAAGGAACTCAGGAAGGACGGGGGGATGGGCACAAAATGCCAAGCATGTGATATGCACTCTAAATCCAGTAATGCCTCTGTCTCCCCAGGTCCTCCGCCCAGCATACTTGCATTCAGACACAGTACATGCACTAGGGCATGAACTGGCTCAGACTTCAAGTGCGCTTTTTCAGCCTCAGAGGGCTTCTTTGTCCTGTAAAATACTGTACAAACAAATGACTAGAAAAGTGAAAGGAGAAAGTAGACACACAAAATACCAGCCTAAGTCTTTTTATTATTAGAATGACAAGCCATAATGTTACATTGTTAAATGGCTATAAAAATTTTTACCGTTTTTCTCTATTTCTTGAAATTACCTCCTTGTGTACCCTAGTCAGCAGACCACACTTTGAGGAGCACTGAACTGGCAGGATTGATTGTGGGCTCAGGGCTCTTCATGAACCTTTGGGTTGATCTGCTGCATCAGCAAGCTGGAGAATTGGGGCCATTGTCCAAGCCTACCAGGTGTCCTCCCACCCTGGAGAAGGAGGGAGCCCAGAGCACATGCTGCCCACAGCTTGGTGCTTAATTTGCCTTTGAGCCCTGGGGCATTGTAACTATCTCAGATAGGGCCCGATGCTGACAAATTATCCTATTAAATTTAAATAATGGAAAAAACCGCACGCTTTTACATTATGACTTAAAAAGTTTATTTTCATTTTATGATAAATAGGGCTTTAAACCTATCAGAGTTATGAATGCATGTGGTTGCAGCCAAATGATACCGAAGTTCTCCTATCAAACCTTGGAGTTTTCCTGTTCCCAAGAGGGCATCTATTTTCAGTTTTTAGTTGCCATCTCTGAAATTTACTTCCGTATTTTTAAATTCTGTGCCCGTGGCTATTTCTTGGTTTATCAGTTTTATGTGTTTGTTGACTTCTTGTAATAGTAGTTACAGTTGTTGAACTATGGTTTTTGAACTTCTGTAGTAGTCGAAGATTAGCTCTTAAACTCACTTCCTCTCTTAAATGAGTATGTATATCATAATTTTGGGTTAAGGTGATAATTGTTTATATTATCGTGACTATGTAGATACCATTTATCTCTGAGCCATGCAGTCTAATATATTTCCTTTTTTAAACATCCCTTCCCCTTACATTGACATACTTCTTCATTCGCTTAGTTTTCTGTATGCCTGTGATTACTTTCTCCTCCATATGCCCTAAAAAATACATCAAATGCCCAGCAAAGTTAATCCTTTATCAACAGTTTTTCCAAACACTTAAATACATCAGATGATTTTTTGTTTCGGATAACCTATTGATTCTACTTTTTTTTTTTTCCTCTCAGGAGGTACCTCAGAGCTGGCCAGGTATGGTTGTCCCTTAGACCTGGTGCATAACTGTTCCCTTGGATCATTTCTGTTTCCTGGATATGATAGTCTTCTTTTTGGATTTGCTACCTTATTTTTCTGAAGCACATCCTCTAGTAGCTTTATAAGAAAGGGTGCATGGCATGTAAAGGTTTGAAGTCCTTGGATGGCTGAAAATGTCTTTATTTTTCTTTTGCATTGGATTTTTATGTAATCTGGTAGAAAATATTCTAGGTTAAACATCCATTTTTCCCTTGGAATTTTAAGACATTGCTCTTTTGAGTGTGATCTGTTTTAAACTTCTTTAGAGAAGCTTATAAGATTTTCTATTTATTCCTGGTGTTCTTAGATTTTATGAGTATCCTTCATTGTCATTCACTGTTCTGAGTACTTAATTAATTCTTTTTATCTGGAGATGTCCTTTTTTTCCCCTGGGAAGTATTTTTGTTCTCCCCTCCAACTTCTCTGTTTTCTCTTTCTGGAAGTTCTCTTAGTCACCTCTTCAGTTTATTTTCTTATCTTCTCCTCTACTTTTTTTTAGGGGGCGTGCTTTTGCTCTATTATTATGAGATGTCTTTGACTTACACATTTCAATATTTCTTAACTTTATCATATTTTTAATTTATATGAGCAGCCCTCTTTCATACCTTTTTTTGGTTTTTAACTGCATGTAATCTGTGGATATATGTCATCTATCTGAGGGTATTGAGTATAGGTTTTTTTTGTTATGTTGGTTTTGTTGTTTTCTTGTGCTTGTGGATTTTCTTCCTGTTTTTTCCAGATTTTATTTTTCCTGTTTATTTTGGTCTCTTTTTGATACTAAAGATTTTCCTTAAGTGCCCGGAGATTCGTGACTCTGCTCATATTTAAGAGTAAGGCACTAGAAGTGAATTGGAGGCTCAGTGTGTATGGGCCGGTGGCTGTTGACTGGTGGTACTTCAGTGTAGGGAGGGCAGGTGGGGAACAGTATGTTCCCCATCCATGGGGATGGGGAACCCCATCTCTTGATACCTGTAGATCTTTGCGGTCAGTTTCGCTAAGAACACCACTCAGAGGTCTTTCCTGCCTAGGGCCTATCCATCTGTTTATTGGACTTCTGGGGTTCAGGGTGGAGGAATGAGGCTGGAGTTCCTGCAGTCTAATATCTTAACTTTTCAAGCCTGTGCCCAGCACATGTCTCAAGTCCTCTCATCTGGAGCATTTGTCCTTCAGTTTCTTCAGAGACTAAACCTCTGGTTTCTTATGTGTATGGTGTGATATGAAATAGTCACCAGACTGTGAGATTGAGAAAGAGGTTCTGGGGTATTCAGTCACTAATACCAGTGCTCTGGATTTTAATAGTCATATACTTTATACTTCGTGATACCAGTTGCTTCCAAATGATGATCTTCTCAGGGTTCTGTGGGGGTATATTGCCTCACTTGGTGTCCTGAAGCGGGCACTTAGGTTGTAATGTTTTCCTCTTTACTAAGTGAATTACCTCTCCTTCCATTTTTAGCTGTCAAAACCTGATAGAAATGATTTTGCTCTCATCTCTTCCCCTTTATCTCTTTATTCTTCTGTTTACCTTACAGTCATTTTGATGGGAATTAACCCTCATGACTCATGTGATCAGTCCACCAGATTAGAAGTTAACTAGTTGTTTTATCTTTGATTTTAAACTTATCTTTGATTTTAAAACTACAGTTTACTGAGGTATTTGCTACTTTTCGTCCAGAACAGCAGCAGCAACAACGCTGTTGAAAACAGTGCCTTAGTGCCTGACCTCTGGACTGATACTTGATTTGGGAGATGCCAGCCCAGGGAGATGAGGAGGAGGAGGGAAAGTGAGGCAAGGTGCAGAGCAGTGCACTGTTACGTGTGTCATGAGGCTTGCTGCTTGCTGAAGAGAGAGAATTTTGTTCAGTGGGTTTGTTTGGGTTTTTTTGACAGCTTTCTTGAGGTACATTTTAATATATCATGAAATTCACCCATTTCAAGCTTAGATTTCAGTGATTTTTAGTAAATTTGCCTAGTGGTACAACCATCACCACAGGTCAGTATTAGGATACTTTCATACCCTAGCAGGGTCCCTCATACGCTTTTACAGTTAATCCCTTTTCCAGCCCAGAGCCCTAGACAACCACTTACCTATTTCCTGCCTCTATAAATTTGCCTTTTTTGAACATTTCATATAAATGGAATCATACAGTGTATAGTCTCTGGCATCTGTTTACTTTTACTTTGCATAATGCTTTTGAGGTTCATCCTCACTACTAAGTATGGTGTTTGTTCCTTTTTATTGCTGAATGGTTTTCCAGTGTATGGATAATGCTGTCTGTTCACCAGTTGATAGGTGTTCTTGGGGTTTCTAGTTTCTGGCTGTTGTGAGTAATGCATTCAGCAGGTGTTTTGGCCTGGCACCCTGGACTTGTTCAGAAGAGCTATGCAATGGTATTGCACCTTGGAACCTCATGTAGAATGGGGTAGGGATTTACCCGCCTGGGTCTTCCCATTTCTCAGCGGTATAGCCAAACACCTCCTATGACCCTGTGTGTCTGTCTGCTTCCCTGAAGCCTGTACCTTCCCCACTCTCATTATTAGTCATCCCTGGGTTTAAGTCATTTCTTTAAACATGAGTACAGTTTCTTATCTCTGTAAAGACAAACTGTTCACTATCAGTGAGGTCATTGGTAACAAGAACCAGGCTAAACCAGTTTTTCCTTCTCACTGTTTTTTGGGGGGATTCCAATGTGCAATAGCCAGCCCATTTGCCATGTGATGCTAAAGACAGGAGTGTTCTTTTATCTTGGGCAGAAGCTATTGACTCACCATGATTAAAAAAAAACAAAACAAAACAATCTATTATCTTTGGCCAGAGGATGTATACCAAATTAAATATAAGTGATTTGTTATGTCATATGGGGAGAATATGAGTAATCATGTGATTTGCTTCATGTGTACCTTTTAGAGTATTTTTCTCATTTTTTCTACATACTTTTATGATATCTTGTATTAGGGATTTATGCATTAAAATAAAATTAATTAAACTTAATAATGCATATTTTTTGGAAATTCTTGGAGCTTTCATTCTTATCTGCTTATGATGGTAACAGAATACTGTTGACTACCAGACCCTTCCTCCTCCCGCCCCCACCCCCGCCCCAGTCAGGTTTTCTGAGACTCTCTGTGTGTAACTGCTGTGTAGTTTTATGATTATTCTGTTTTGAGATCTCAGGTCAAAGACTGAATATTACTTGAGTTTGGGCTGTACCTCTCAGGGACATACAATTTATTATTAGGGATCCCAGGTTAGGCACTGAGTATTGCCTGAGGTTGAGGATGTGCATTTAAGTGATGCACAGTTCATGGGATGTATTCATTCACCTGCTAAGGGCATGCTTTAATTCCAGGGTCTTTCCTCTTTGAACTTCGCATATTAGAGCATTCTAGCCTTTCTATATACATATAGTCTTTCATCCATTCTTGTTGCTCCTTCCCTTAATTCACAGGAAAAACTTGTGCATGTTTACTTTTTACCCTTCAGTGATTTGAGGGCTCAGTATCTGTTTTGTGTTTCATTGCCTGTAGATAATTTTGAGCCTGCTCTGCTAGGCATGATTCCTTTCAATCATTTATTACTCAAGTACTTAAGGCATACAGGGTATGTGCCAGGCACCATGCGGGGCTTGCTCACTGGTGACAATGAACAAGGAGAGCAGTTAGTCAGCTTATGTTCTTGTGGAGCACATTGCAAGCAAGCAATTTTAAGAAGATGATAATTGCAGATGGGGAAGAGCAGGGCTTATGGGAGTGTATAGCTAAGCTGGATCTGATAAAGTAGATATGGTTATATATACAATGAAGTTTTCTGATTTAAATTCAGATTCTCTGGGTGAGGCAAGATGGGTGAGGAGCAAAGAACGGTGGGCTTACTTTGGCATGGAGCTGATGACTCATCATCTTGGTTAATAGAACTTTGAATAAAGATAGGAAGGGGTGTGTTCCATTGATTATGGTAATTGCTGGGCCCTTTTAGTTTGCCTTGAGCCATCTGTCTCTTGGGAGGCCTTGCATCGTACATCTGCTGCTGTTTTTGGTTTTCATTATTGTTTTACATATTTAACCCCTGTTACAGTTAGGGGTTATCAGCTTATCCATTTAGCACCCTCAACATCCCCATACGAGAGGTAGGGTGGAGAAGGGGCTCTCATCGGACCTCTCAGTATCTTGTGAGCAGCGTCTGGAATAATATCTGGAATATTTGGTGAATGGATGGCCAAGAGTAGGCCACATTGTGCCCTACACTATACACTTAAGAGAGACTACTTTATTCAGCTGCTGGTCCTCCCCTTGATCTTAAGGCTGAAAACAACCTCTGTAAAATAGGAACAATGGTGTGCAGCTTTGTGATATTCAAATAGTTATAAGCAAGTTTCTGGAGTTTGGCTTATACAAGGAAATGATTTAAAAGATGAAGTTTTGGGGCACCTGGGTGGCTCATTCGTTAAGCGTCTGCCTGGTCATGATCCCAGGGTCCTGGGATCGAGCCCCACATCGGGCTCTCTGCTCAGCAGGAAGCCTGCTTCTCCCTCTCCCACTCCCTCTTTCACTGTGTCTCTAAATCTTTAAAAAAAAAAAAAAGAAGTTTTGCATTTCTTTTCAGGTGTTATGTATTTGCTTTTTGATAATATAGACAAAAGATAATTTTCTTTTCCAAAGCCTCCTCAGTAAAATGGTTTTGTGGGCTTTTTTTGAAAATAATTTAATAGCAAGTGAAATATTTCTAACCTTTCTCTAATCATACTGGAAAAAAGGACTTTTGAAATTATTGATGCTGTCAAGGTGTGAAATTCTTTTTATTTTATTTAAGCAAGGCCTCTGTCAGTCATCAGCCCCAAGATTGAATTAGACGTTTTATTAGTTTCCTATTCAATTAGCTGAAAATATATATTCCCTTTTTTACTTATTATATGAAAAAATGATTTAAAATCCTAAATTTTATATGTAATTTTTTTCCTTGACCTTTAATTTTATTCTCTGTTTCATTTCCTTCTGGCTCTCAGTATTGAGGACTTGGTCTCATTGGTGGCTTGTCTTTTTCCCTTTTTGCTGCTTTCTTTTGGAATAATTGAGTGTTTTTATGATTCCGTTTTCTGGTTTTTTAACTTTAAACTTTATTTGTATTGTTTTATAGGTTGCTTTAAGGTTTATAGTACACACTTTTCACCTATCACAGTTTACCTTCAAGTGATAGGTACTTCATGTATAATATAAGAACATTATAGTAATATCACTTTCATTCTCCTTCCTGGCCTTATAGTATTTTTGTTATACATTTTATTTTTATATATGTTATAAGTCTTAACATATGTCGGTGTTGTTTTTGTTTTAAACAGTCAACTATCTTTTGTTATTTATTTATTTATTTTTGTCAACTCTCTTTTAAAAAAGATATAAATAGTAAGAATAAAACCCTTATACTTGTACCGATGTGGTTAACATTTCTGGTACTCTTCATTCCTTGTGTAGATCTGTATTTCTCTCTGGTACCATTTTCCTTCTGTCTGAAGGACTTTATTTTTTTTTGTAGTGCTGGTCTGTTGGTGATGCATTCTTTCAGGTTTGTATGTCTAAAACTTTTTTTGAGCCTCCATTTTTGGAAGATATTTTTGCTCCGTATAGAATTCTCGGTTGCTGGGTTCTTTTCTCTTTTCTTTCTTTCAGATGTTACTCCATAGTCTTCTCACTTGCATCGTTTCTACTGAGAAATCTGCTGTCCTTGTTATGTTCCTTTGTGTGTATATATACGTGTCATTTTTTCCTGATTTTTAAGATTTTCCCTTTACCCCTGGTTTTGGGTGGCTTGATTGTGATGTGTCTTGATGTACTTTATTCACATTTCTTGTGGTTGCGGTTTGTGAATTTCTTGGATCAGTGGGTTTGGAGGTTTCGTCAAATTTGGAAAATCTTTGGCTAGTATTTCTTCTGTTTTGTTTTGTTTTGTTTTCCACCTCCCTTCTCTCTTCTTAGGCTTGGGAACTCCCATTACATGTTTACAAGTCCACTTGAAGTTGTCTCACAGCTGCATTTTCTTTTTTCCTTTTGGGCTTCATTTTGGCTGGTTTCTTCTGCCATGCTGTTAATAAGTTTTCTTCTTACTGTTGATTCTGCCATTAATCCCATCCAGTGTATTTTTCATCTCAGACGTTGTGTTTTTCATCTTGAGAAGATTTGGGTCTTTAAAAAATATTTTTGAGGTCTTAACTTTTCAAACATATGGGATATAGTTATAATACCTATTTTAATGTCCTTGTCTGTAATTCTAACATCTGTGTCAGTATTGAATTAGTTTCAGTAGATTTTTCTCATTTTCATTATGTGTTTCTGTCTGATAACCTTTGAGTGGCTGCCAAATGTTATAAATTTTACCTTGTTGGGTGCTGGTATTTTTGTATTCCTATAAAGTATCCTTGAGCTCTTTCCTGGGGGTGCATTTAAATTACATGGGAATAATTTGGTCCTTTTGTGTCTTAAAGATTTTTGTCCAGGAGTTCTGGAGCAGTGGTCAGTCTATTGCTAATTACACCCCACTGCTTAGGCAAGTCCTTTCTGATACTGCTTAATTCCCCATGATACATGAGTTTTTCCGTTTGTTTTGTGGAACAAGTACTTTCCCATCGCTGTGTGAGCACCTGCATTGTTCCTTCTAATCCTTTTGAATAGTTTTCTTTTTTCTCTCCCAGCCTTTGGTAGTTTTCTTAAGATCAGCTGGAGTTTGGCTGAGTATGTAGGGATCCCTCTGCAGAGCTTGGGAGTTCTCTTTTTTTGTATGTGCAGCTCTCATCTCCGGTACCCTCACCTGGAACTCTAGGTACCTTGGTCTACCTAGAGTCCATGCTCCTTCTCCTCAGCTAAGGGGCTCTGCTGGGCTCTGCTTGGGTTTCTTCTCCTTGTGCCATGCCCTAAAACTTTGTAAAGGGAGTAAGTCCAGGCAGTCCTATGGCTTACCTCATTTGTTTTGTTTCTCTCAGGGATCACTATCCTTCATTGCTTCATGTCTAGTTTCTTGAAAACCAAAATTTTCATGAATTATGTATGGGTTTGTTTTGGTTGTTTTCAATAGAAAGGTAATTCCAGTTCCTGTTAACTCCATCTTGGCCAGAAGTGGAAGTCCAGTGATAGGTCTAGTATGTCTGTCTATTCACTGTTCATTCATTGTGAAACATCAGCAACATGGCAAACTGTGGAAACAACTCTTCTCCATCTTCTGATAGGTGTAGTGGGGCATAGGAGGGGAACAACATTGAACAATGGATTTTAAAAACATCATTTAAATAAAAAAAATTTATTGAGATACCGTTCACATACCATTTAATTCACCCATTTAAAGTGTACAATTCAGTAGCTTTTAGCATATTCACAGAGTTGTGCAGTCATAGCCACATTTTAGAACACCTTCATCACTTTAAAAAGAAACCCATTACCACAATCCTCCTATGACTACCTCTCTCACTTCCCTCACCTAATGCCACAGGTTACCCCTAATTATTTTCTGTCTTTATGAATTTAGTTATTCTAGACATTTCATATAAATGGAAAGAAAACAGTATGTGTTTTGTGACTGGCTTAATTCACTTAGCATGTTTTCAAGGTTCATCCGTGTTGTATGCATTGGTACTTCATTTCTTTTTATTGCAGAGTAATATTCCATTGTATAGATATATCACATTTTATCTCTTAATCAATTGATGGGCATGTGGATTGTTTTTACTTTTGAGCTTTTAGGAATAATGCTGCTATGAATATTTTTATGCAAGTTTTTGTGTAGACTGTTTTTATATCTCTTGGGTATATATCTGGGAGTGGAATGACTTGGTCCTATGAACTCTTGTCTGACCTTTACAGGACCTGCTAGACTATTTTCAAAGAAACTGTAATAGTTTACATTCCCACCAGCAGTGTATGAAGGTTTCAGTTTCTTCACTTCCTTTCCAATACTTGTAATTATCTGTGTTTTTGATTGTAGCCATCCTGATGATACCTCATTTTGGTGTTTTTAATGTGCATTTCTCTGATGACTAAGGATATTCAGGATCTTTTCATATGCTTGTTCACCATGTGAATTTCTTCTTTGGAGAAATGGTTATTCAGATCCTTTGCACATTTTAAAATTGTGTTGTTATTTTAATATTTGAGTTTTAAGAGTTTTTTTTTTTTTTAATGTATTCTGGATACAAGTCCTTTGCCAGGACTTGTTTTTCTCCCATTCTTTGAGTTGCCTTTTTTCCTTTCTTGATGTTCTCCTTTGAAGCACAATAGCTTTTAATTTTGAGTAAGTCCAATTTGTCTATTTCGTTACTTGTGCTTTTGGTGTCATATCTAAGAAACCACTGCTTAAGCCAAGGTTATGAAGATTTACTTCTGTGTTTTCTTTTAAGCTTTACAGTTTTAGCTCTTATATTTTAGTTCTTTGATCTGTTTTGAATTGATTTTTGTACATGATGAGAAGCAGGGATACAATATCATTCATTTGCATGTGAATGTCCAGTTATCCCAGCACCATTTGTTGAAAGGACTATTTTCCCATTCATTTGTTTTGGTACACTTGTTGAAAACCACTTGACCTTGAATTGGAGGGTTTCTGAGCTCTGAAATTTCTGGACTCTTAATTCTCTTGATCTCTGTTTATACTATGCTAATACCACACTGTCTTGACTACTGTAGCTTTGTAGTAAGTTTTGAAATTGGGAAGTGAGTCCTCCAGCTTTGTTCTTCAAAGTACCTATTGATTTTGTTAATCTTTTTACTAATGACTGACCCCTTAGCACATACTTGGAAGGAGGAAGCTTTTTTTGTGATTGCCAGACATTTTGTAAATTGGAATGTACTCCTCTCATGATTAAAAGCTTTAATGTTTTGCAGACTAATATCTATTCATACATATGTCTATTACCATACAGATAGTAGGGTTCCCTACTCCAAAGCACATATTTGTGAGAGAGCATCTAAGAGATACTCCTGAATCCTTTTACTCCTGCAAGTGTATTAAGGAATAAACTGATGATGATTCTTCCAGAATCTTAATGACCCTATAAATTAAATATCGTATAGCACAAAAGAGGAAAAGAAAAAATCTAAGGAACCAAGCCAAGATATCTAGATGTAAAATAAATCTACCTAGATTATTTTATCATTTCTTACAAAAATTTCACGGTAAAAAGTTTATATACGTAGGTAGCATACCTATCATTTATCAGGAAAGTATAGGGAAATAATATTCTTTAAGGAAGATCAAAGACCCTGGCCCTGAACCACTAAGTAGTAGTTTGTCTTGAACTTCAGTGATTGATTAATCAGAAATTTCTGTGAAACCAAAATCTTTTTTATGCTTAAAATACTTCATCTAAGAGGAAAAATTTGCTTTGCTAACCAGATATTCCAGTATGACAATGATAAATGAAAAAAGTTCCTAATTTCCCATCACCCTCTTCACTAAAAGTAACAAATACTCAAGGAGCTTTCCATTTCAATTGTAGTCCTGAAACTCAACTGACCTTGTGATAAGAGCAAGTTGTTTAATCTCTTTGTTTAAGAACCTCCCTCATAAAAAGAACCTCCCTCATAAAATACAGGTAAGTCTCAGATCCAAGCCAGAGCATTGTTTCACGAAACAGTGGTGACTTTAAGGCACTTTGGAAATCTGATGGTGCTGTATAAATGCTAAATTGTCAAGTCTTGTCAGTATTATACCCTCAAAATATGGTTTTCATTGAACTTTTTCAACTGTTTGTTTATAAATATTAGCAAGAGGAACTACCCAGAACACAGATTTCATCCAGGCAACCTGTTCAGACTAAATTACAGGGAAGGAAGATTTTGCTAAAATACACTTCCTCTGCTTGTGTAGAAACCTTTGTTGAGAAATGATCTTTAACTGAGAAAATTATGTCATCTCTGTGCAACATATTTATACTTAAGAAACATAATTGTCTTTTCATTTCAAAAGGGGTTCTTGGAAGAAAGCAACAAGAAAGCCCCTCTCCCCTAAAAAGTATAAGAAATATGTTCTACAGCTATTTTATATAACTAATCATAAGGGCTCATTTTTGCTTTCATCAGCAAACTATGGGAAAACTATCCTTCTGTGAAGTTCATACTGATATCAACCAAGCCCTAATAAAAATGGGAATTAAAACTCCTTTTCAGATCATTTGCAGAACTCATTTGAACATTCTGATAATTACTTCCATGTGTGCTCATTGACTGTGCGGGCTGGGGGGAGGCTTGAAGTTACCTAGTCCAAACTTTGGTAAAAGAATGGATTTAAGATTTATTCTAAAGAGGCTGTAGAGGTCACAGAGCCATCAGTCACAGAAATGAGACTAAAACCTAACTTCTCCTTGTTAAAAATAAGTTAAGAAAATTGCTTGCCACCCAACATTTCTTCCACGAATTCCTCAATAATTTTTTATTTTTCAGAGAATGTGGTAAAAACATAAGGCCATAAGAACTATAAGAACAGATGTATGTGAACAACATGCCTGTATTTGCTTGAGTTGCCATAGCAAAATACCACAGATTGGGTGGCCTAAACAATAGAAATTTATTTTTTCACAGTTTTAATGGCTAGAAGTCTAAGATCAAGGTGTCCATAGGTTTGGTTTCTCCTGAGGCCTCTCCTCTCACCTAGGTTTGCAGATGGCTGCCATCTCGCTGTGTCCTCACATGGTCTCTCCTCTGTGTGTATCCCTGGTGTCTCTTTGTGTCCAAATTTCCCCCTTTTATAAGGCTACCAGTTGACTCTTAATAGCCTCATTTTAACCTCATCAACTCTTGAGAAGTCTGGTTTCTAAATATAGTCACATTCTGAGGTATGGCAGGGGTGGGGGTGGGTGTTAGGGCTTCAACATACAAATTTTGGGGGTGGGGTGAGGGAATGGCATAGGTGAGTTCACAACAACACATAACAATAATGTGTTTTTTTTTTCCACAGTAAAGACACAGAAAATAAGTGTGATATAAGGTAATGTTTTATTAACTAGTAAATTAAGACTTTCATTTAAAAACTAAAATTGCATGTGGTCTTCTGAGATACACATACAGCATATTTATTCAACACAGAAAGACTACAGACTTGATTCGAGATGATGGAGGTACAGATTAGCAAAAAAGACAGTCTGTGTTTTCATGGAGTTTAAGAAGACAAAACATATATCAGGTGGTGATAAATGAATGCCTTTTTCATTTGGCCTTTGCTGGGTAACAAACTGCCCCTAAAACAACCATCATTTTATTTGCTTGTGATTCTGTGGGTCAGCAGTTTGGACTGGGGCCAGGCTCTGCATGGTATTCTTTGGCTGGTCTCTCCTAAGGCCCCTCAGGCAGCTGCAGTCACCTGTCGGCTCACTGGGAGCTGGGAGCTGTGAGCTATGAGCTATGAGCTACGCAGTGAAGACAGGGGCTGGCAAACATTTTAAGCACCCTGTTGTTTTCTTTGATCACTGTTTTCTCTTTCATGTCTCAGTTGTGTCTCTTCCTTCCGTTCTTCAATAAGGAATATTAAAAAGGTTTTGGATATTGTGGAAGATTCCATTTGGTGGGGCTTGAGATAGAGATATAATGCTGACCTTTTAAAATATCTTTATTTTTATTATTTTTTAAAGGTTTTAAGTAATCTCTACACCCATCGTGGGGCTTGAACTTCCAACCCCGAGATCAAGAGTTGTATGCTCTATCTACTGAGCCAGCCAGGCACCCCTAAAATATCTTTATTTTACAAAAAACTTCTCATCGCCATTAATTGCAGTGTTATCACATGTCCTGTTTTACAGTTAGGAGTTAGGATTTTTCATCCATTTATTGGATAGGATGACAGTAGCAAAATGATAAATAAGTCAAAGTTTGCTTTGGTTTTAGGTGCTCAAATGCCTCAATTCCTGTATGGCAATGCTAGACCTGCTTTTCTTAGCTCAACAGGAAATAGAGTAGGGCTTGGACCAGAGGAAGTCATGCATACCCAGCTTGCAGTTTGTGGGCTTCTCATTGGTGGTTAGGAGAGTAAGTGAAGTTTATTTCCTTCCCAAAAATGTTGATTATGAAGAGGAAATGAGATCTGTCTACAGGTAAACTAACCAGATTGTATCTGCTGTGTATGTGTCAGAAGATAGAATTTGAAGATGAGTTCCAGTTCTTAGGACAAATAAAAGAAACAGTGGGATTGAGGTTGAAGTGTCTGAGGTTAAGGCTCTTGTACATTAACTCTTAATTTTTTTATGTGTCGGGAAAAGAACAAACTCCTTACATAAATTATCGGTTACTTCTAAAATTCATAGCTTTCTCTCATTAGAGGAAAAGTTGGCATAGGCTCCATTATGGGGTCATTTTTTAGTTTCAGTTGGTCGGACGTATGGGGAATGAATATCTGGGGTATGCCATAGGCAGCACGCTTTGTTTGAGAGTTGAGGGTGTTTGCACAGTGATTTTGGTGGGTTTAGAAAAGAACTAAGATGGGCTAAGCTCAGTGAGGACTCATTTAGCCTTTGGTAATGTTATATAAATTCATGAAAATTGAGAGGTGAAGACTTAGAATAGAAAAAATGTTGATATGGGAGGCTGGACTGATTTGTGCAAGATTTGGAATCTACACGCTGTAATTGAGTAAGTGAAGAGAGGGGACACCTTGACAGTGTGTTAAAAAAATAAGTTATCTCAAGTTCTGACTCACATCTTTTACATACATTTCCTCATTTTTATCTTTATTTTATGTCTGCATAGAGAGGTTAAGTAATTTGCCTATAGTCACATAGCTAGTAAGCAGTGGAGAAACCAGATTTTAAGGCCTTTCAAGTCTTGACTTGTAAGTTTAGCACTGACCCATTTGCCAGACTTTCCCAGGATATTGACAAGTTGAGTGGATGGGCAGGATGTTTCTAGGCAGAGAGAGGTAGGAGGGTTGGGAACCCTGGGTGACAATTGGAAGAGGGAGGGGAGGGAGTTAGGGTGGGGTTGAACAGCAAAGGAGGGCAGATGTTGCCAGCCCTGGTTTTCCTTTATCCCCCTCATTTTTCTGTGCCTGGTTCAGTGCCTCTCAAACTTGAATGCTCGCTCGAGTCCGCTGGGGGCTTGTTGAAGTGCAGGCTGCAATTCACCAGGTCTGGGATGGGGCCTGAGAGTATACATTTCTAATATGCTCCCAGATGGTGCTAAAGTAATTTCACACTTTGAATGCTAAGGACTTAGGCCAAAGGAAAAAAAAAACAAAAAAAACAAAAAACCAAAATTAGAGCAGGAAGTGTTGGTAGTTAACAGCTGATGTAGACATTTCATTGGAACACAGCTGTAAGAGTGGCCTATTTGGGCTAGGATTATGTCTTATCTGTGTGTTGTATTTGTCTTGTGTATCTGTGTGTTTAAAATTGGTGATTTTGTGAATGGGCCATAACTTGAAGTTGGGATTGTAGGCTCTCTGAGAACCGTAGGATGTTTATGTCAGGAAGGCTGTTAGCGATTATGTAGCCTGACCTCTTAGGTTACAGATGAATAGTGAGGGACTTTTGGCCTGATCAAGGACTAGGGTCACAGAGGTCTGGGGTCTCCTCTGCCCTCACCCTGAAGTGCTTTCTTTCTGGGTGGAAGGCAGTGCAGTGAAGTGCTACCCCTCCCACCCTGTTTGGTGATTTAGTGACATGACAAAAGTCAAAATAAGAAACTGGTTATGATTCTCATGTTCCATTTCAGTTTGTAGTGCATTTCTTGGCACAAAAGTGTCTCAGAGAGTGAATGAGTGAATGAATAAAGGAATGAGCCAAGGTTTCTGGGTGAGGTGGTCGCAGAGTGGGTCAGAGGCTGAGGGTGGTATCTGAGCCATGGTGGTAAGTTTCTAGTGAAAACAGATGACGCCATTGTGGTGGTGTAGAGAAGATTGCAGACCCAAACAGACAGGCCTTTCAGATGACAGCTGTGTTTTGAGTCAAGAGAAGAAAAATGGGCAGGTGTAACTATAATCGAGTGGATAACTTGGGAAGACTTTTGGGCATGCTGTTTGGTTCATGATTATATGCTCTCTCTTGTGTCTGGGAAACAGGCGGTAGAAGGTGTCATTGTTGGAATTAGGAGATTCAGAAGCCCGGTTGTGAAAATAAGGAAGTTCTAAAAGGGGGACTGGTAGATGAAAGGGAGGAAGAACTTGAAGATTTAAAGTACTGCTGAGAAGCAAGAAAAAATCTGCGCAGGGATGTGTCTGTCACAGTGGTACTTCAATGTGTATCTTGGGGGGATGGGATAGTGGGTAAGGTCGGTGGTTTTTCTGGTGAAGGCTTGGAATCAGACTGAGTTCTGAAAAGAACTTCAGAGAGCGTCTAATTCAACCTCAAGGACCCAGAGAGGTGGAGGGAGCAAATGGCTTAAGATATTTATCAGCTGTATAGTAAACTGCCAGATGGACTTTGATTTTTCCCTGAAATGACTTGTTGATACTCCGGCTTTCTGTCATCTTACTCATTTTTTTAAAATACACTTTTACTGCATGGCTGTTATGTGTGGGCACTGTAATAAACATTTTTCTTTTTATCATTTTCCTTTGATTTTTAGCTTGTGTTTTCTGAAAATTCAGATATTCAGGCTGATTAATTCAGTAATCTTTTGCTTCTGTTTTCCTGATGTAGGAATACTTAACTACATTTGTCTGTCCTAGGCTTCAGTTTGGAAAGCAGACAGTTTTTGCTGAAACTGGTTTTGGCAAAATTGGTATTTTGCAGTTTGTTGTGTCAGTTGCATCAGGCTGTTCTTTGGAGAATATTTTTAATACTTGATTTTTCTATGTGTCGCCTTAATAAAAACCACATTTTATAATTTGTCCTTTAAAAGAACTGTACTCTAGGGGCGCCTGGGTGGCTCAGTTGTTAAGCGTCTGCCTTCGGCTTAGGTCATGATCCCAGGGTCCTGGGATCAAGCCCCGCATCAGGCTCCTTGCTCGGCGGGAAGCCTGCTTCTCCCTCTCCCACTCCCCCTGCTTGTGTTCCCTCTCTCGCTGTGTCTCTCTCTCTCTCTCAAATAAATAAAATCTAAAAAAAAAAAGAAAACTGTACTGTAGCTGAATTGCCGTTAGCACTACTCATAGAGCTTTACCAGCATGAATTCAGATCTCAGTCATTTAAAAAGTACAGAAGTTACAGTCCCATTTTACAAATATGGCTTTAAAAATAAATTTCCACTGTAGAACATGTCAATAGGCTCTGAGGTTAAAAAAAAAGAGAGTAAAACCTAGAAATTGTCAATATTTCATGGGAGACACTGATATAAAGGTAATCCCCTAAAATAGCCTGGAGAATCTGAAATCCACTTCTGAATGGCTTTGAAGAGGTGTATTGTTTTCCTCTAGACCAGTGTAAAAAGGCCATTTTGAGAGAGGAGGTGGCCCAGATTTTGTGAACTTAGGGGGGTGGCTGATGGGTGGGGAGGAAAGGCCCTAAGAGATAGTCTGTATGGGAAATGTATTTGAGGAGTATGTTAAGGATAGGCGTGGCATGTTGCTTCTTGTTTTTATGTGGTAGTTCCTATAGAATATGAGTTTTCTTAAAGCTGTAGTAATGCTTTCCTTCAGTTCCCTAGCAAATGCCTGGCAGGCCGAGTTCCTCTCTCATCTTCTCCTCTTTCTTCCCTTAGCCAGTAAAAATCAGCAAGACAGTAGGCTCACTTTTGGCTGATAGCAACTTCTCTGTCTAGTTTTATTTCCTAACTCCCGCTGTACTGGCTAAACAGAGGTCCTTCTGAGCACCTTCTTGTGGCCTTGAAGCTCCTGACTCCAGTTTATAGCAGAGAAGCAGATAGTAATAGTGGGAAATCTGAAGCCATAGGCAGGAGGTTCTTCACCCTTATGTACATTGGAATCACTGGGGACCTTGTGAGCCTCACCTAAACCAGTGAGTCCTAGCCTTGCCTGCATATCGCAGTCATTTGGGGAGCTGGAAAAAAAAAAAGATAACTGTGCTGAAACCCCAGAGACTCAGAATTGATTGTCTTGGGGGTCTCACCTGCATTGTGGGATTTAAAAAAAACTCTGTAGATTGTTCTGCTGTTCATTCATACTTACAAACAGGTTGGTCAATGCTTGTCTGGATTTGGTAAGTTTCTGCCCTGTGGCTCTGCTGGCGGTTGAATTTGGAAGTCCTTTGCATCTTTTCTTCTTTCTTTTGCTCCTTCTACCTTTATTT
This sequence comes from Callorhinus ursinus, assembly GCF_003265705.2. NCBI lineage: Eukaryota > Metazoa > Chordata > Mammalia > Carnivora > Otariidae > Callorhinus > Callorhinus ursinus. Next base: position 81,160,031 of record NW_027397072.1, read on the forward strand.
TTTTTTTTTTAAGATTTATTTATTTGAGAAAGAGAATGTGTGAGCGTGCGATCAGAGGGAGAGGGTCTTAAAGCAGACTCCCCACTGAGTGCAGAGCTCTACATGGAGCTCTGTCTTCTGACCCATAAGATCATGACCTGAGCTGAGACCAAGAGTTGGCTGCCCAACCAACTGAACCACTCAGGTGCCCCCCCTTCTACCTTCATTTATAGTAACTCACTTTTGGAGGACACAGATTCAGTTGATTGTGGAAATTTGCTCCTTAGCTAGTTTTGTATTTGAGAGAAAGAGGTAAATCAGAGTCTGCTTGTTATGTTTTTTTTTTCTTTTCATCTCCATCCCTGAATGAAAAGGTCATGAATTACTATTGATTTTCTGACAGACTTAAAGTTTTCAACTAGGTATTATGTTGGAAGTTCTTCCTTTGGGAGTTTGTTATTAATTTTCATGGTTTGTAAAGATTTCTTTTTATAGATAGGACTTTATGTGTAACTTCATTAGAGGACATTTTCTAGGGGACACCTGTATTGTTTTTGGAGGAAGAGGCTATTGAGTCTAAGGACTAACAGGGTTTGAGAATCATGTTTCTTACCCATGTTCTCTGTGTTCTGCAGAATGATACATAATTGAGTTGATCTTGCATATATCAAACCATGGATACTAGTAGAAGTATACAGCATCTTATCTGAGGATATTTCCTCTAATTTTTTGCAGGTAATACAGACATCTTGTGTAAACTAGTACACTGGTAACATTTTCTTGTAATTACTTGTAAATATAGGATAGAGTTGCTGAAATTGTTTAGTTGTATATAGTAAAGGTAAGAAACATAGGCTTTGGATAAGCACTGAACTTGGATAAAGCAGATTATAATTTGCCTTTTGCATAAGCTCTGGAAAACTCTTAGATTCACCATTTCTGTGAGGTTAGGCTGAAAGCCTCTGCCTTTGTGTAGCTTGCATGCCTTGTGTAGCCGAGACCTTGGGCCAGAAACCTGATGAATAGAGGCTGTAGGTTTCACATTAAGAAACTTAGATATGATCTTTTGAAGGTTCAAAACATTAACTACTTTTAAATTCTTTGTTACCAGCCTTGTTTTGTTCTCTCAGCAGAGATTGAGAAGAAACCATAAACTGGCCTAGTGAAATGAGCTCTTCTTGATCAGGGAAATGGAGAAGGAGCTTATAGGTTAACTAGTCTGTGCTTCCTCCTGCGCACATTCAAGAAGGCCTCCTACAGCACAGCCTCTCTGGCCAGTTCTTTGTCCTGGTCCCTTGCAAACTCATAGGGACAGGAGCTCCTGGCCATCATTATTTACATTGCAGTTACAAATGTCGGCTGAACTTTTCTTCCTCTTCCTTGTAACTGTTGCCCTGGTGAGTGATGACTAGCCAGATAATGGAGACCTCACTCATGTCTCCTGAAGGCTTCTTAGCTTTAGACTGAGCACTTTAGTCCTCTCTGTGTTTTTATGTTTGATGATCTCTTTGTCTTTGGCATGGTAACTGTGGATGTGTTCCAGTTTGATAATGACCTGTTTAGAGATGGTGGTGCTTAGGAATGGACCTAGTGTTTGTCCTATCTAGCCAGTGTGCAGAGTAGTGTTATACTTGCTTGCCAGGCTGTGTACCCTAGAATAGTCCAACGGAACCAGATAACGGGCAAAGCCATGAGGTCAGTGAGCAGCAGAGCCTCAAGGGACCAGGAGGGGATCCTTCAGTGAATCAGTTGTCTTGAGCTGGTCATTTCATTTCCTTGGGCCTTAGAGTTCTTTTCTACAAAAGGAAGGGGTGGGCTAATGTGGGCCCATTTATCGCTAAAATTTTGAATGCTTTCAAAAGCAGCCTTTTTGAAACCTCTAGTACAGGGATTCATTAGAAGGTGATTGATTTATAGGGCACCTGGTTCCACTCACAGGCTATATCCCCAGACAGTGCTTTAGGTCTAAATTGGTTTCTTGGTTTGATATTTTTGTCACGATTTCCACATTCAGAAGATTCTCTTTTTTGAGGGAGTGAAACAAAAATCAGCTTTGGATCTAGAACTTAAGGAATAGTTCTATTACAGTTGTGGGAGATTTTACCCTGAAGGATTACAAAACTGATTCTAGTACCTTACCTACACCTACTGCTGAGGCCCAGAAGTCGGCTTTTTTTTTTTTTTTAAAGACTCTGCAAGTGACTGTACAGCCAGTTTTGGGAAATACTAGTTTCCAAGGCATTTGCTGCTTATAAACAGTGAAGTGTTTGCAGATGAAATACATGCCTGGGATTTTACTTCAAAATAGCCTAGCACAAGGAGGAGATGTTTAGGAGTAAAGATGAAACAAGATTGATCATGCATTGATAATTATTAAAGCTGGTGATGGATGCATGGGGCATTGTTCTACTTTATTTTTGTGGTAGGTTTCAAGTTTTGCAGACTAAAAAGGTAAGCAAAAAAAAGTTTTGCATTTTGAAACCATTTACTCTTGCCCATTGCATTCATTCTGTAGTGACGAAAGGTAAATAGTGAGATGAGCATGATGCATACCTTATCTGAGACTTATTTGAATTAGATCCCTTGGATAATCAAACCTTTCCCCCAACCTCTATACAAGCACACTAGAGCCACTGGGTGTGTTAACTGATGTAACGATGGATTAAAAAAAACTGCTCGTCACCATTTTGGCTTCAAGTCTACAAGATAACATGAAAAGAGACATTCTCTCATCATGTCCTGTGCCAAAATCAGCATCTCAACACTTGGGTGTGAAAGGAAAACTCTGGTGGGTGGCATTTGTGGCTGATGATTGCGGAGGAGCCAGGACACCTGTTGTCATGTGGTACGGCATTCAGAATTCTGCAGAACTTAGCCGGGGAGTTTGTATACTGGGTTTCCTCTCTCTCTCTTTTCTTGTCTTTATAAGCTGTTTCTCTGTGGCCACCTCATTTCTACTGGTGGAAGCCTGGGTCAAAGCTAAGTGTCAGACCCATGTAGGGAATTCTTGACCTGTTGTTTTTAGTTGCACAGCCTCCTCAGGTTTGGGTGCCCCTGCTGGCCGGAACTTGGGAGTCTGGCTGGGGATAACGCATTCAGCCATGCCAGCTCTTATATTGTGACTGAGGACAAACCAGATTGATTTATATGCTAGAGAGTTGCAAATTTAAGACTTTTGAAACTAGTTTTCTGAACTTTGAGGGAGGATTCAGAATTATAAAGGATTTTGGAAGGCTTGCTTTTTTTTTTTTGGTGGTGATTCAAGAACTTTGGAGGAATTGTGAAAACTGATTTTGAACTAGTGTGGCATTTACTATCCCAGGTTATGTGATCTGCTTTGGGTAGGTAGGTATTTAGTTTTGATTTTAGTATTGATATTTTAGTATTTTAGTTTTGATATTATTGTTGACTAAACTCCCATCAGTTTTAGCTAAATATCAGCTAATGCTAGCTACTCATCTTGGAATTAATTATGGGCTTTTAATGGTTGCTACTAAAAAGTCTTTTTTTCAGTTTTCACTTTGCAGTTGGCCTGGCTGATACTGTCACATGCCATCATGAAGGCTTCAAGTTTTACTGAGAACATAAAAAACTTTATTTTGGAGTGAAAGGGCTTTAGTGGACAGGATTATAGAACATGTTCCTTAAACTACATAGGAAAGAGCAAATGTAGATTTGTTTTGCCTGATTGTTTTACAAATGAGATAGAAGAGAACTTCATTTCTCCTCTTTCATAACTTTCTAATGCTTTATGTTTGAATAGTCTGCAGGTGATCTGTAGAAACAGAACATTTAGCATTTTCTCATGCACCTACCATTTTCAAAAAGAAAAGGATTTATTTCTTGTAAGCTCAGTAGAGTGTATTTCCAAGGTCTTGAGAGAGTTTACAAAAAATATTTCAACAAATACTATTATCTCAAAACACCCAGAGGTATCAAAGAACCTTGTATAGTAGGGTGAGATTGTCTTTTGACTGTAATTGTGGAACTTCTTAAAGCCAATTTTGTTTATTTATTTTATCTGAAATGAAAACTATTTTTCTCAGATGTAGCTTACCAAATAAGGCCTGTTTTAGACTCCATATGTTTTTGCAAGTACAGATTAATATAAGATGAAAGAGAAATAGGCATTTAACTGTTGACTTGGCAGTTAGCTCTTGTGTTAAAAATTGCAAAACAAAAAGATTGTGCTGAATACATTTAGGACTCAGTGTAGGAAACGTGGAACGAAAAAGCTAGAGCATCATCAAGTTCAGCTTGCCCTCATGAAGTAATAAGGAAACACCCACAATTGGTAACTTTAAGATTACAGCTCAAGTAGTCTCCTGATTTCCCAGCCTAGAGCATTGTTGGGATTTTGATTCAGACATACAAGACTGTCATAGCATATTTTTCTGCAGCATATTAGCAAGGTCATGATCAGTGCTTTTCCTTCCCTGGGGCAGTTGCTGAGCCCCACCGCACAGTGTAAAGTCAGTAGGTCTAGAATGGTGCTGAGAATCTGTATTTCTAACAAGTTAGTGGGCGCTGTGGATGCTGCTGGTGGGAGGACCACATTTCAAGGTAATGTTTGTATATTGTAATCGCCTGAGAAGCTTTCCTCAATGTTTTATTATGAAAAATTTTAAAACCTACAGAAAAGGTAAAAGAACTGTAGAATGAAAAATTGTATATATATCTTTTAGGTATTATAATTAACATTATATTTGCTTTCCCACATAATTATCTAATAGTCCGTTGCTATTTTTAAGACTTATTTTTTAAGACTTTATTTTCTTAGGGTAGTTTTAGGTTTGCAGCAACATTAAAAGAAGGTACAGAGATTTCCTGTGTACCTCCTACCCCCACACATGCAGAGCCTCTCCTCTTATCAATAACCCCTACCACAGTGGTACGTTTGTTACCGTTGGTGAAACTACACTGATACTTTGTCATCACCCAGTCATAATTCATATTAGTTCACTCTTGGTGTTGTACATCTGTGGGTTTGGGCACATATCTGTCATTATAATATTAACACAGAGTATTTTCACTGCCCTAAAAATCCTTTTTTACTAATGAAATGATGTATGGAGGCAGGGGGAAAGGAAAGGATTTTGAGCCTGAACCTGATGCACCCTGTTCCTGTTTTTTGAGTTTCCTTTTAAATGAAATAAGTTTTAGTTCCTGTTGGTGGATTTAACCGTTCTTCCCTTCCTCCAGAAATGATTGGGAAAATTATTAAGACTCCCATAATCTTCTGTGGATGTACCAATATAGTGAATCCTCCCCTTAATTTTAAATTATTCTTCAGAATTGGAAGGGGAAGCTGGTTCTGCAAGTTTCTGTGTAACGTGTATAGTAAAACCAGCATCAAAGGAGTAAGTGTAGGTTTTAATATAATTTATTATTAATTTAAAACTCAGCGGGAGATGAAATGGGCTCAGAAAGCCCACAGGAGTAGCTGGTGTGTAATTTACTGTGGCCCTGGGGATGAAGTGACCTACACACCCTTCCTTCATAAACTCTCCAGAACTTATTTATTTTATGTTGATTTTATTCCTTTGAGAACTGAGTACTCCTCAGGAGTGTAATCAAGATGGGCTTTTGTGGAGTAGGGCTGAAGGGAAAATGGCGGGCACCCATCTCAGAGTGGTTTTACCATCTTGAGATGAGTAATGCTTAAAGTTTCGCTATTCAGAAAATGAGATATTATAAAAGCCAGAGGAGTTGTTTCCTCTACCTGGCCTCCTGTCCCTTTCCTACCCCGTGCAACTACATTTCCCCTCTTCTTTAGCTCTTTTGACAGAATGGAAAGCAGTCTCTCCTTCTCAGGTCTTGTAGAGTGGTTTCAGTTAACTGTTACTCCTTCCCCTCCTAACTGCGAAGTGTTGATGGGCTTGGGAAAGACAAAGTGTAGTCTCTTAGAGCCTTTATTCTTTGTGTATTTAGAATCTTGGAGTTGTCAGTCCTCCTGGCCTGGGACCCTGTGTCACTTGACCTCTGAGCCCGTATTACAGCATCCCAGAGAGGCATTTCGGGTGACTTCCAGGACTGTGGATTGGAACTGATGGGATACTTGTGTTGTGGAATCTCCCACTCAGTGAGCCGCAGTGATCTAAAGCCAGCCTGTTACTTGGAGGCTTTTGGAACACCCCTGGCCCTGGCCTGGAGACTCTTGTGTCTGCAGGAGGACAAAAGCAGCTGAGCCCAGACCTGGAGCATGTACCTGAACCTATGTGAGTGAGGAAGGAAGTGACTATTGCTGGTGATGGTCAGGAGAGGCCTGACTCTTCAGGGAAGGGTGAAGGGATGTCTGGAAACCACTGAGTGTAAGGCTTGTAGGAGACCTTTGCGGTCATCTGGTCCGTTAACCTCAGGGGGCCCAGAGAGTTTAAACTTCTTTCACGAGGTTCCCAGCAAGTTGGTATCAGTCAGGTTCTAGCATTAGAACTTGGATCTCTCTGAAAGCTGGGACTAGAGAGATGGACACTGCGCATTAGGCAGTGCTGTTGATCTGGGAGTGGCAGCAGACACAACTCCAATGTTGAGGGAGAAGAGATTGTTGGGGCAGTGAGAACAGGGATTTAGAGCCAGACAGACCAAGATTTAAATATCTTTTCTACCATTTAGTAGCTTGGAAACCTCGGACAAATTACATTCTCTTTGAACTTTAATTTTTCTGACCTGAAAAATGGAGATAGTCACCTCTCCTTCCCTCTCCCAGTTAAGTTTCACCTTGAAGAGGTATGTGCAGGTGGCCTTGTACAGTGCCAGCCCAGGGTAGATGATCAGCACATAGTTGTCTTCCAGTGGCTCACCAGCTCCGGGGCAGCCATTTTCCTAGACAAATGACAGGCTCTGCTATAGAAAGAGCAAAGCTTTGGGATGATGTTTCCAAGCCAGTGTCACTTCTATCACAAGCTGGCTGTGTGACCTTGAAAAAGTCACTTAACCTCCTGGAGCCTTTGTTCCCTGCACTGCAGCTTGGGAATAGTAACACTGCCCTCAAGAGGGATGGGTGACTAAGGGTGGATCCAGCAGTGTGTGGCGCATAGTGGCACTTCATAAATTTAACAGAGCTTGCCCCCTGAGAGTGTCTGGTAAGAATTTATCTTTTTTATTCTGTTATTATTGAGATGGTGGATAGAAAAGAGATCCTATGAGTGAGTTGATTCATTATCCATTATACAGGGAATCATATTATAGTTTCTTTAATAATAGAGAAGATTGAAGTTTGAAATCTGTATAGAATCAGATAGCATAGAAAATATAAAGACAGCAATCACCTGGTAAAATGTTATACCCATCCCTTAGCATCTTAGTTTTTCTTTTACATTGTAACAGCTGATTGTTACATGTACAGAGTTTACTATTGTATTAAAAAAACGCTAAAACTCACAAGATAAATCTGAAGCACATAATTATCTATATGAATGGTAATTTACTGCCAGTATGAGGTAGTTTACTTAAAAGATTGAAATTGCCCTTACTATATAGCAAGCCAAAATTTTTATATATATGTATTTTTTCCCATTTCCATTCTTTTGTATCTGTAATCATGTACCCATTTGCCGGATGAACAGCATTTGGTTGTTACCCATTGACTCATGCACACGTTGGCAAGCTCAGGGCCCTGCGTTGCTCTCTGAGAACTGGCCTACCTTCCCTATGCTCCCATGGCCTTAAAGGCAGAGGGTTGGCTGCTTTGACTGTGCAGCCAACCCTTCTTCCTTGCTTGCTTTCTGGTCCTGCTTTGCAGGGAGAGAGGTTCTGGGTCTGTGTGCTGGTCATGTTGTCATGCTGTGGTCTGGCTGGAATTGAAACCTGGGGTGGTTGAGGAGAGAAAGAAAGCTCCTGAGAAAATGGGCTCAGAGTTCCTCAGCATTGGTGGACCTGGAGGAAAAGGAGATGGGAGTCAGAAGGGGCCAGGCGCAGTAAGCTTATGTTCTGACTTGTGACTGTGGGCAGGGTGCTGTTCAGAGACAAAGAGGAGGCATCAGACGAAGATTATACCACCCCCCTTCTCACTGGTCAGAACTTAAAATTGCTCTGTGCAGCACTAAAGCCTTTTGTTTTCCCTTTATGTACGCTAAAGGCTTAACATGCAAATGTACAGTGTAGTGACTGAGTTTCAGTTGCTGTATAAATGAATTACCTGTTAGATGGGAAGGAGATGTTGAGCTGGAAAGCAGGAAAGTTCCAGGGCAGAAAGGGAGAGTGGAAGGGATGAGGGGCTGTCTTGCAGTGACAAATGGGGTTCTCCTTGGCAGACTTACAGACCAACATTTTTGCCAAGGCTAGCCCTGTTTATCTTCATCTCTATTAGACAGGTGGAAGTTGTCAGAGGGCAAAAGTCTTCTATTTCTTGGACAGTGTCTGAACGGAAGGCTCCTTGAATAGCCTGGCCAGGGCACCAAGGAGGCACCATCTGTTTTATTTTTGTAGTAGGGTTTCCTGCAGAGATCAAATGAAAAATCTATATGTTTTGGAATAAATGCTTCCCATAATACCCTAAGTCACTCTTCTCAGTCATTTGTTGGGGGTGGGGCAGGGCCAAGTCAAAAAGGCAGGCAGGGGCCACCTGGCCCATAGGAGGCCCTTTGCAGCTAGCCAAAGGAATTCAGGTTTCATCCTGAAGCTGCAGGATGAAGGCTTGGAAGCAGCTTGGTGGCGGGGGTGGAGGGGTGAGGGGGGTTGGGCACGGGAATGAGTCAGGTTTGAACTTGGAAAGAGCTCTCCAACAGCAGTGGGGAAGGTAGCATGGGGCAGAGTGTGGCTGAAGACAAGGAAAACCGTTTGGATGCTGTTGGAATAGGAGCTAGAAATGGGGGTAGAGAGAAGGGTGTAAATTTGAGAGTGGCATGAATAGGATGGCTGACTGGCTAAAGTGTGATTGTGACACTGAAGTCTCAGAATTTGGAATGGTTGCTGACAGATGCTCTTGGGACGAGTGGTGCTTTTTCTGCAGGGGAGAAACCCACTTCTCTAACCTTCTGTTTTCTAATGCTTTTCCCCCCTGTTATACTTTACAGAAGTCCACTATTTGTAGGTGTTTTAGTCCACCAAAAGCAAGCGAATATTAGAGATACTTTCAAAGTTTAAAAAGTTCTAGAGGTGCTGCTGCAGCTGAGGTCCACATTCCTTCCCATTTGTTTTCACACAGTCCCTGGCAGTAGCCTTCATCCTAACCTACCTGGCCTCTCTATATCTGATATGTTCCCCACAGCTCAGCTGTAGGGATCTGTTCAGAACAAGAGCCGTATTAAGTCTCCCTCCTTCAGCAATTAGCCGTTGCCCATAGGATGAAGGCCAAACTCTTTAATATGACTCTGTGTCCAGGCCCCATCGTCCCCTCTCTTCTTCATGCTGCCATCACACTGGCCTTCTGTCAGCCCCTACTTCTTGTTTGGGTCTTGCCTGCCAGGCACCTCAGACTTCTGCAGGTCCCTCCTGGATGTCCTCAGCTGGATTCTGGTCACAAAAATAGGCACTTTTAGCACTGTCTCTTGCTGACATAGCTCGTGGCACAGTTGTGTTATTACATTTGTTTGTGTAATATTTGATTAGTGTTAGAGAGGGATCACTACTGTGTGCCCCTTTGCATATCAGAGTGGCCTGGCACATAACTGCTCCTTGTGTTTTGAATTCAGCTCTATTGTATTACAGTAACTAATTCTGTTGCAGATTCTTTTTTTTTTCTTTAAAGATTTTATTTATTTATTTGAGAGAGAAAGAAAGAGACAGAGCATGAGAGGGGGAGGGTCAGAGGGAGAGGCAGACTTCCGGCCAAGCGGGGAGTCTGATGCGGGACTCGATCCCAGGACTTCAGGATCATGACCTGAGCTGAAGGCAGTCTCTTAACCAACTGAGCCACCCAGGCGCCCTCTGTTGCAGATTCTCCATCATTCAGGAAAGTTGTATCAGTGTGTTTTTTCTGATAGTCCAACATAAGATAAACTCCATTGCAGCTTGTCCCCCAGTACCCTGTTCTAAGTTTGTAACACTCCTTGTTTTTGTGAATTGTTGTTCCCTACTGCTAGGATGTAAGCTTTATGAGGACCACAGAATTGCTGTTTGTGACACTTAAAATATTTGGCACCCGGTGGGTACTTAATAAAGGTTTGTTGACTGAAAGTACGCTTTAGAAAGGTATCCATTAAAATAAAAGTAATGAAAGCTTGGGCATCAAAAAGATTAATCTTTCCCTCCTTCTCCAACTCTTTCTTCCTCTCTCTCTCCTTCCTCATTTCCTTCCTTTCTCTCTTGACAAGTCATTTTTACTATCTCAGTATTACTGCTTGCTGCACCATCATGAGCTGTCCACACACAGGAAAAAGGGGCTATTGCGTAATTTGGAATTTTGATTATGAGAAGTTAGTCACTGAAAATTTATGAAACCGGATGATAAAGCTGTTAATAAAGTTTAATCTTGCATAATTATTTGTCACCCAGAAGAACTGCCATTCTGACATTTGTGCTTTTTCTCTCAGTGAGGTGTGTGGGTTTCTGTTGGTCTGACATGTTGAATGATGTCTGGTTTCTGGGAGATGTGAAGGTGGGGCCAAGGCTGTTGGTTTACTGTAGCAGTAGTAAGCTGCCACCCTAATTTGGGGAATGAGGGCTATGCCCCCTTTTTATTCTTGGATTAAATTAAGTTGGTTATGGGCGCCTGGGTGGCTCAGTTGGTTGGGCGGCTGCCTTCGGCTCAGGTCATGATCCTGGAGTCCCTGGATAGAGTCCCGCATCGGGCTCCCTGCTCGGCAGGGAGTCTGTTTCTCCCTCTGACCCTTCCCCCATCTCATGTGCTTTCTCTCTCTCTCATTCTCTCTCTCTCTCTCAAATAAATAAATAAAATCTTTAAAAAAAATTAAGTTGGTTACATGGTTCAAAAGAATTTATGAGTGTACATTATTGCTCTGGATTACTTAAGTTAATTAGGAATTATCTGATGTGAGCTGTTTTTTTGTTTTTTGGGTTTTTTTTCCCTGTTACTAATTGTTGTCTCTGATGGATCTGAGATTGGGAAATATTTAGTAGTATTATCTGGAAAAGAAACAGGCCTGAAGTAGTCTGGAGCTAGGGCTGCTTAGTGTTTTATTAAACATGCTGATGAGTGCACACATTAAAGATGATGGGCGTTCCTTTTCCTTTCTCTGCCACTCCTTTTGAATTGCTCAAGGCCAGGAGTCTATGTCTGGAACAGGTGACTCAGATGAAAGAAAGTTTGAAAAGGAAAAAAGCTGTCATTTTCTGGTTACTCACTATCATTCAGGCCCAAATTACGCTTTTCTTTCTACTCTGTCCCCCATTCTTGCTCCTTCCTTTAGATTCCTGTCTTCTGGCTTTTTAAAAAGTTTGCCAGGAGTAAATGAATGTAGAAAGGAAGACTTTGAATTAATATTTGTTGATCCCCTGCTCTGTGGCAGGCTCTGGAAACATTATGAAATTCGGATAGGTTACCTAACACATCGACATACTGTAGCTCTCAGGTGGTAGAGAGAGCTGGGCCTGGACCAGGGACCAACTCAGAGCTTGCTTCTGGACCATGGTGCCTCCCTGCCTTGTCACCATGACACATGTGCTTCAAAGTCAGCAGTGACAACTGCCTGCCCTGTCCCTGCAAAAACTGTTGAAAAAAATTGAGACAGTACCTTTTTACTTCTCTGAAGTCACTAAAATACATTCCTAAAGACTGGGATCCTCTCTTAATACATTGAACAAAAGAAATTAGAAAAACAGCTCCTGACCAGAAACTGACTTGGACTCTTAATGAACACAGGGGCCAACCTGAGAGACTAAAGCATTTTAGACACGATATACTGAGAAAGAAATGCTTGCAGTCAGTACTAGAAGACTTACATGCAGACTTTTCTGTTTTTAAAAGCAGTAGGATGTCTTTTTTTATACTGGGCAATTAAAGTCAGTTTCCATTGAACAAAATTGATAGTAGTTGCCTCTGGGAGGCGATTTAGTGCTTTGAGATTTGTAAAGTGAAAGAAATAGGATAATGATCTGCAGAAGGTTTTTTTTGGTTCAGTGATTTTTTTTTTTTTTTCCTAGACCTCTTGAATCTGTCTTATTTCCCCACCATTCTCTTGTACTTTTGGAGTACCCTAGGGACTTAGCCTCTGGTGCTTTTTGCAACATCTAATGACCTCCCTTTCTTTTTTTGGCCCCTGTGGCTCTGCCTTGCTTTCTGGGTTCTCCTGTCTTTGTGCCAGTGTAGTTTACAGGAAGTACCAATGGTGGACAGTTTACTGTCTGCCTGGGCTGCCACCAAGTTGGAGGGGACCTTGGGAAAGTGAACCTAAGAACCCATTTTTTCATCTGTAAATTATGGTGAATGACGATAGTGCCTTTTTCATAAGGTGGTGGTAAGGATTGTCAAAGATGAACAGAGTCAGACACTAAAGTAGTAAAGACAGATTTTAATCTGTAAAAACTGTTGCAATAGGGAAAAGAGTCCAGCATGAACTGAACTTAACCGCAGTCTATACAGAGATGACTGGCCCTTTAAAGGGAGAATGAGGGAATAGGGAGTGGGGTGAGCAGGACCTCTGTAGAGTCAGGAAAGTGGAAGGTTGGTCCCTGTGACACCCATCTGGGTTTGCTAGCTAGCCCACAGAGACCGGGAGACAGGGGCCCTTTCTTCAGGTATCACCTGGAACTATCCCTTCTTTTGGCAGCTTGAGTTTTCTCAGGAAAGTACTTTAAGGGAAGGGGGGCTATTCATCTTAGGGATGTGCCTTGAGCTGTTAGAAACTGTTTGAGCTTGTTTGAGTCCGTAGGTTAAGTCCTGGTTGAGAAGAGAGTTTCAGAGGAGCCTGGCTAGAATTTATTCAAGGAGAGTATCTCCCAGTTAAATGAGATTGTGTTTACAAAGTGATACATGTAAGCATGATTGCTGGCCATCATTCATATTCCTTGGTACTTCTGGCAGGACATTTGCCTTACTCTTTTTTTAATCATGGTTGTGTCCTGTTACATGGTAGTTCCTGGAAGGTGGAATTTGTGGCTCAGAGATGGTACTGCATGGTAGACAGAGTAGGCAGTGAAACCACTCCCGATAGTCCCATGGTAGCTGACGGCAGTCCCTGCAGTTGACTGCTGAAACGAAACTGGCATTCAACACAGTGCTTTCCTTCCTTGCACGCAGTTGATGTTCAGTGAATAGACATTAAATCAGGAGGGTAGTTCTGTTTTAAAAAGATCAGTGAGGGATATAGATTTCTGTGTGGCACCAAATCCTGCTGTACATGAACTCAGTGGTCCAGCCCCTAGGACTCTTTGCTTGTGGTTCTCGGTATTGTTGGTTCTAGTGGGAAGGTGTTCTTTCTTTTGCCTTCTCTTTACAGCATGGATGACCCAAAAGGAAAAACATTTATGAAGACATGTTAATATAGGATGTAAATGACAGTTGTCTTTTACATTGTTAGGAGTCCTCAAGTGGTTTTTTTCCCCCCTGAAATATCATTTAGTTCTAAAGGTTTTGTTTTGTTTTTGTTTGTTGTTTTTTGCTCTTACTTTTCTAATAATTAAGTACAACTTAAGAAATATAAAGCAGAGGACACTTCTGTAATAGTTGGTGCACTGTTGTGGGTTGTTCTTAGTGGTTGTAATTTAAGTTTCCTGGAGGTTGCCAGCTGCTTTTTCAGTGCCTTATTGGATTAAGGTTTAAGGTTTGTTATATAGATTAACTTTGCGTAAACCCTGTGGACTAAATAAAGGTTTAAAAAAACACGTAAATAAACCTGACTCTGAAAACTTGTTTTTTTTTTTTTTTTACAACATGGCACATGAGGGAATTTTTAGAGACTCTCAAAATTAAACCCCAGAAATGAATTCAGAATTCACTCTGATAGATTAGGGTTGTTAATAGATTAGGTTTCTTTGACCATCTTTAAGAAGTCACCTGTAGGAATATTGAGGGAACCAGCCTTGGGACTGTCAGAATGGCTTCTGCCTTTTACCTGTAAATAAAGAGGGCCCTGTCAGTCTTTTGTTAGCAGGCTCCTTATGTCTGAGACTCTGGCCCTTCCTATGTTATATGTGGATTATGGGCCCTAGGCAGCAGACATTGAATATCCTGGGAGGATAGAAAATACTATTGGACCTTCAGTAGAACCTCTGCCCATGCCTTTGGCTTCAGAGGTGATTTATATTGCCTTGATTTAGTTTCCTCTAACAGAATCTAAAGTCTACTTTATTGTCTTGTGCTTCTAACTTATATAAATTGGACTGCCACACAATTAAGGTCATTTACTATCTCTAGCAGAATCAGGATTTGAAACAGTGCTTTTTGACCTTAATACAAGGTCAAAAGCAGTAGCTGTTCTTTTCAAGCTTGCTGTAAAGACAGAAAGGAATGTTGACATTCAGATGGGAAAATAAATATTTGAAGATAGGTTTTAGTCTTCTAGTTTGCCCTCTCAGCATAAGCAAGCCCCTTCCCTTACTCACTTATTTTTAGAGTAAGGGAAGGAAACATGTCTGTTCAGAAAACCTTGCTAAGTTTTGTGGAAGTGGAAAATTCTCTCCTTGGTCCTTCTCTTCTTTTCTATAGCTAATAATAATCGTAATGATTACAGTCAGCATTTGAGTGTTTATGCGTTGGACACTATACTGCGTTTTCTACCCTGAAAATACCCCCATAGAGGTTATTTCTCCCACCTAAGACCAGGAAGAGTTTTTTTTTTTTTTTTAAAGGGACCTGATAATTAAATCCAACTTTGTGTTGCTTGAGGACTCTTAAGGACTCTTGAAGACACATTATTTTATTATAAGCGTTGTAGTTTCGACTATCCAGCTTATACAGGGGAGTGTAGAGGCAATAAATCCTTTTTTCCCTTGAGCATATCACAGATTCCGTGCTAATGAGGGATTCCTTGCCCATTTGCTAAGTTAGATCAAAGGAGTCTTACTCTTTTTCTCTCCCTCCTCCTCTCCTTTAATTACTCAGTTTTAATTTCTAATGTGGTAAGTATTGATATAACCCTCCTAAACAAAAGCTCTTTCGGGTTTTTGATTTTTATGAATGTGAAGAGACCCTGAGACTAAAACATTTGAGAACCACTGGCCTGGTGGTTAAAAATGTAGGCTTTGGGTTCAGCTGTCCCTGTTCTAGCATTATTAACTGTGGGGCCATTGTGAAAGTTATTTTTCTGAATTTCAATGTCTTTAGTTGGAAAATGGAGCCAGTAAGAGGGTTGCAAGCTTAAATAATACATGCCAAGTGTTACAGGGTCGGACGCTCAGTAAGTATTGTCGTTACTGCTGTACTAGTGGGGGTGATGCAAAGATGAGTGTCTGCCAGTCTTCAAGGAGTTCACAGTTGTTTTGAGGGAGGCAGACATGTAAACAGATGAATAAATTTGTGTTTGTAGGTGATGCAGTGAGCTCTCTAAGAGCATGCTCTTTGTATTGATCTTTAGCTTGGAAGAGATGTGTTATCAAATGCATAGGAGTGTTGCAAGAAGGGTTTCACATGCCTCAAGGGTCTTGCCATCTGGGCAGTAGGAACGTTGTTAAGGACTCTTCAAAGTCCTGCACTCCTGGGTTGGGCTCATCCTAACTCTGGAGGGACTGTGCTGCCCAACAGCAAATCTGAGCCCTAACTTCCGGGCCCCGGAGTCTTGCTTAGAGGCCTCCCAGGCAGGTACCAACAGGTTGACCTTGATTGGTTTGGGCAGACTGAGGAGACCACAGCCCAAGGCAGTGGAGCGATGGACCCGAAGCTGATAGATAGGTAACCTAGGGAGTGCCTGTTCTCTTCAGCTACCTCTTTGGACTGGTACTTTTTCCTTAAGCCTTTAAAATAAGTTACTTGTTTCCTAAGTTTTTGGCTTCCTGTGCCAGTCCTTCCATCTCCCTTTGTTCCACCCGCCCTTCTCTCCCTTCCCTTCCCTCACCTTTTCTCCCCCCACTGTCTCTGTCTTTTCCCTCCCTCTAGGATGTTTATGATAAATAAGTATGTGCCAAGGAGAATGAAGCGCCCTTTAATTTAGTGCTAGCTTTGGCCTGAATAAAATGAGAAGTAGAACTATTTATTTAGTACTGCTTTCTCAGCCCTACCTTCTTTATATGGAAAAAGTCCCACCCCTGGTTGTTTTTCAGTAGCTGGCAACTGGGAGAGCTCAGAGGCTTTGCTCAATAGCCTTCTTCCTGCAGTGATAGTGAGACATTCAGGGTTTGCCAGGTAAAAGAGAGGGAACACTTACCAAGTACTTAGGACACACAGGCGTATCACTTGTAACTGTATTTTATGAAATGGGTGAAGGAAGACTTATGAATTATTATTATCTTGGAATGGGATGGTGAGAACTAGCTTCCACCTATACCCCCCTGGTATATATAAGTTATAATTTAGAAGCCTGAAAGAACAAACCCACTTTTCTCCAGTTTTTAAATCTAAAGTAAAATGAGAGGCTTTCATCCAGCCCAGCACACCCCCCCCAAAAGAGGTTTTACTTAAATAGATTTTTAAAAATAGAAATCTGTTTACATCCAGTTCTAACTTGGCCTCAAGTTTTGTGTTTGGAGGGGCTCTTGGGACTAGAGCAAGGTAAACTCGACTTTTCCAAAATTAGAAGAGCCTGAGGGATGTGTGAGAGGGATTTCTGTTAACCTGATGTTAACATATCTTGGGGACCGTTGAAAAGGGGAGGCTGCCTTAATTTTTAAGACTGGAAGGTCAGATGCTTCTAAAATGTATATACTGACCTGAGAGGCTTTTTTAGGGTTTTCATTTGGTCAGCACTATTCCTAACATGGGGAAAGTAATAAAACAAAGAGTTCTTCATAGGAGAACTATGGACCTCATCTCAGTAAATGACTTGTAACAAGGAAGAGCGTTGATTGGGTCATTTTTGGATCAAGTGTTATTAAGGCCCCAACTCTCAACAACAGTGATCCTTTTCAATAAAAGTGTTGTCTGTTCCCTACCCATGTGACAGGACTGCCCATTAAGCTCTTCATGGGGACTTGCATTTCTCTGGCAAGATGCTATTACTCTTTATTTCTACTCTACCCACCCCCCACCCCGACACGATAACCATTTTTACTGGGGATAAAAACACCCCACATTTTATACCAGGCTTAGAAACAAATAATACTTGAAAGAAGAAAACCGTGGTGAGGGAAAGGGATGGTTTGTTTTGCTTAAGGTGTTTTTCTAGCACTTTTTTTGGTGGCACTTGGCTAAGAACTGTGAAGAATCTGGCTGTTAAAGCCAGTGTAAAATTTGTCAATGGAATTTCTCTTAGCATATTAAAACAAAAGAACATGGAAGTCTAGAGGTGACCTCTGAAATTGGACAGAGCAGATTTAGCAAATTTGATCTTTTTATCACTTTACTGAAACTTGTTTAGTTTTCTTTTTTTCTACTTACTGAACTGTAGATGTTGGATTTGCTGAGCCTACTTTTTGACAGCACCAGAGGGTTCAGATGCCAGAGGTTTCTGTGAGGAGGTAAGGAGGCAAGGAGGTCTGAGCTGGTCTGTGGCCTTTTCCGTGGCCTGGGGCTGCAGGAGCACTCATGCCCTTGACCACATGGGCTCTACCTCCCCTCACAGAGCCTGCTGCCTCTCGCCTCACTTGAAGACACAGTGGTGCAGAGGGCATTTTCTGGCCATCTTCTCTTTGCTGATCCTTCCCAAGAACAGAGTTGGGTGGCCACTACAGTTAGCTTATGGTTCTGAACCTCTGAGACCTGTTATTTGAAAGAGGCAGGAAATGAGTTATTCTGAGTAGTCAATTTTCCCAGAGACCAACTCTTGCAGCATCGGAAGTTTATTCAGTAACTTCTATGGTGGGAAGAGTTCTAGTACTTCTGTCATCTCTAATGGGGTAGTAGTTTTGTTTTATTGATAGTACAATACTACGTTTTTAATATTCTCTCTCACCGTATGAGTAGCTAGTATGGGAGATGTGACTAGTGTGAAACCAAGAGTTGGACATAGATGAAATACAGCACGTGCTGCCTATAAAGATAGCAGCTCTGGATGATGTATCGCAAGATTTCTTCTATAATTACATTCCATATTATAAAATCGGTTGAATCAGAGAGATACTAAAGGACGGAAAAAAGTGAAAACACCCCTCCTCCCTCCTCCCGCCTCCCCCATAGTACTCCCCCCTTTTCCTGCAGACAATACCACTTCAGTTAGAGTGGGTGTTCTGTGGTAGTTTCTTTCACACAATGCTGAGCATTATCGTTTGCCCCCAGGTAAAAAACAGAAGTAATAGAACCTGCATCTTCTGACTCTGAATCCTGAATCTCTCCTATATTACATAGCTACCTTTGGGCCATGAGTTCTGAGCTTTTCCTCACTGTGTGTGTAACTCTGATGTGCCCCCTGTTCCCACTTCTCCCACTCACAGGAGCCTTTTAGAGCTTTGGGTCTTAAGCACGTTCCAGTTATGAACACTTGACTGTGTACACACATGTAGCCATCCATAGCCATTAAGTGCTCAGCTGAACACTGTGTGTGAAAGTGTGGTTGAAACGACCTTTCTGGTTGTGAGCTGCCAAATTGATATTTGGAGGCATTTGCTTGGGAAACAGAGCCCTAGAGTGTAAATAAACCCTCGACTTGCATTTGTTTCATTGCCTATTTTTTCCCTTTTAGGTAAAATTGGCCCCTACTTGGTTTCTCTGCTGTTGTTGCTGCCAATCATCTACACATACCAAATTTCTTGAGATCCTATATTCACATGTCCTTTTGATTTTTTTTTTTAATTAACATGTAATGTATTATTTGTTTCAGGGGTGATTTTTTTTTTTAATAAACGTGTATGCTGGTATTTTTACTGTTGGCGTGATAAATGAATATGGTTTTCATTGTTTTAGAGAACTTGTGAGAAACATATTTTCAGTTTCAGAAGTGGCTTAATTTGTGGTTTAATTTGTTGATACACCACAGTAATGTATATTATATTCAGGAGAATTGACTGCTTCTCACAACTGAATCACAGGCGGGCACCTGATTTCTACATCCTGTCTTTTGGAATTCTAATTTTGTGGGATTACTTCTCATTGCAAGATGAGAACTTGCTATAAAAATGCTATTTTGTGGATCTTGTGCATTTTGGACTATGCCTTTAACTATAAATAGTTATTTAAAGAGATTAAAACTCCTATTAAAACTAAATTACCTTTCACTTTTGAGAACATTGCAGACCTTTGTGAAAAATTATTTTATGCCAAATGTGGACCTGTTTCCTGAAGTTCCCCCTCCAGCCTCCCCCATTCTCTTAGGTAGTTTTGAATTTTAGATCCATCCCATCTTTTTTTTTTTTTCCCTTTCCCCAGTTCTTTATAGAAACCTGAAATTTGTAGCATGGGGTGTATTGTTGCCAAAATGTAGGTAATATCCTCAAAGAGTTATTAGCAATTAACTACCTTAGGTAAACGAAATGTTATGTCTCCACCTTTTTTCCATCAGACACATTTTGAGGTTGACAAGATGGAAGTAACTGTGAGAGTTTAGGATGAGACCCTAGGAGAGAAATCTTAAGGTTTGTCCTGGGGCTGCTTTTATGTCAAGACTGGTGTATGTTTTTGCTGGGTTTGGTGAGGGGAGAGTGATGAATCTGGTCCCCATGGCAGGGGTAGGCATTTCAAGGGTGGAATAATTAAAGACTTCTTTAAAGAATAGATATTCCTACCTTCTAATTAGAGAAGACCTGCAGCACAGGTGACCACAAATTAAAACAGCTCAGTTGGGACAGAAGATTAGATGCTAAGTTACAACAATCTTAGGTATCTCTTCCCCCTTCTAAGATTTTTTTTTCCCCTCTACGCCTTCGATAAGGGATTAGGACAGTTGTCTGAGGAAATGAACAAACTAACCAACAAACAAAAAAGTCCCAGTGTTTCATTTCACTACTAGTTGTGCCCGAATTGGTACAAGAAGTGGGCTTGGTTCATCTTTGCAGCAGGCTTTGAAAATGATTGGAAACAGTAAGAATGTGAAGCTTTCACTTGAGCCATTTCATCTTGTGATTCTAGTGGAAAACGTTTGGGAGGCAATTGAGAAACGGGAGTTGTGATTAGTAATAGCACTACCAAAGTGAAGGGTAGAGTAATTTCCTTCAGAGAAGCAGAAGGGCTTTTTTTTTTTTTTTTTAAAGATTTTTATTTATTTTTTTATTAGAGAGAGAGAGAGAGAGCACAAGTAGGCAGAGTGGC
>NW_027397072.1:81180279-81243510 GCF_003265705.2 Callorhinus ursinus
AGAGAGAGAGAGAGAGAGCACAAGTAGGCAGAGTGGCAGGGAGAGGGAGAAGCAGGCTCCCCACTGAGCAAGGAGCCCAGTGCAGGACTCGATTCCAGGACCCTGGGATCATGACCCGAGCCGAAGGCAGACACTTAACCGACTGAGCCACCCAGGCACCCCGCAGAAGGGCTTTTAATGTTTTTTTAGCGCATTGATATGTTGGGTATATTGTAGTGTGTTTTCTAGATTGTATAGTTCAAAGGAGCAGCTGCAGCCTGAGTCTTTGGTGTAAAACAGTATTTTATGGGATTTCCAGAGAAAGTTGGTGGGTATAGTCTGTCAGTAATATACCTTGCTTTTTGGCTTTGAAGAAGAGTCTAGAGTTCACAAAGTGAAGCTGTTCAAAGCAGGGAAGCATCGGAAATGGATTTCCATTTGAACACCTTAAAAAACTTATGTGCAGGGGTGGGGTGTGTGTGTCTGTGTGTGTATATGGAAGTAACAAATGCTTCTGGTATTTGCCTTTTAAAAGCAAACAAGCATAATAGCAAAAAATAGTTACCACTGTTTTGCTTTGGGAATGAAACTAGAATTGTTTACTATCACATGATGAATTTATGGAAGAGCTTTCATGTGTCCACTTAATTTCTATTTACCATTTCTTGACTCTCAACTTGAAATGCACAGGACTGCTTTTCAAAATAGGGAATGAAGAGACATGTCCAGGGTCAGCAGGATGACCTCACAAATAGGGAGGGATCCAGGTAATGTTATCTTCTGCGTAAGCTGTCTTTTATCTTTTCATTTGACTTCCTCCTGGCCCACAGCTTGGGAGAAGCTCCATGGGCTTGTGTTGATTCCTGCTGCTGGGAGGGAGGGAGCCTTTCTTGTTTCGTTTTGTGTGCCACTTCTGCCTCCCTTGTTGGTGTGTTGGGAGAGTGTGACAGGGTTTTAATAACAGCTTCTCAGTTGTGAATTAGCATTTCTGCAAAGAATTCAATGTTCCACAGTTGAACATATATATGTATTCTTTTTTTTTATTAAAGATTTTATTTATTTATTTGACAGAGAGAGAAACAGCGAGAGAGGGAACACAAGCAGGGGGAGTGGGAGAGGGAGAAGCAGGCTTCCCGCTGAGCAGGGAGCCCGATGTGGGGCTCGATCCCAGGACCCTGGGATCATGACCTGAGCCACCCAGGCACCCCATATATACATATTCTTATTAGATGAAGAAGCGTGAAATCAACTAAAAAAGGAAAGGAGAAAACAATTCAGAAATTGGTAAACTTCCAGTAGAATATATTAAAAAGGCTACCAACTTTGTGGAAACGTTCTTTTCTTTCCCACCTTTTTTTATACAACTGAGAGGTGGAATGCTTGGATGAGAGACCTGTTCTCTCCATGTTCTCAGTGCTCCTTCCTCTTCCCAGCTTTGTGGGACAAATAGTTTAACCCCTAGAGTCTAACAAGTCTCATCTACAGAATGGGGTTCAGAGAAAAGATCAGAACAGATGATTGCCTGAGATCCCTTTAGTCATTCAGCAAATATTTATTGCGTACGTACTGTGAGGCACTCGTCCCTAGGTTTTCAAATCCAAGGAAAGGAATGGAGCAGGTAGTGTGGTACGGAGCACGGGCATGAAACAGACTGCTCCTAAATCAATGCTGATGTGGCCTGTAGGTTGAGGTACTGTTGGAGGTGCTGAAACTTAAACTGGTGCTGGCTTTTACTTAGAGATAGGTGAATTGTCCTTAGTTAGGGACCCAACCATAGGCAGCTGCAGACAGCTGACTTAGAAGCACAGTGTGGAAGGTTTGATGAGCATCACTACCCTTTGAATGTGTGTGTATTGTCCTGGTTGGACACCCAGGGTTTGCGTGCATCTGAAATGTCTACAGTCTACTGTTAAAATCAGAGGTGTTGCTAGGATTCTCAAGGTTGGTCAGTCCTAGTCAAGTCTGTAACTTCTATCTAGGTCACTTTTGGAAGGTTCCTCTTTTCCTGGCAGGCCAATTAGCTTTTAGCTGATGCACTTTTTTGGGTAGACTTTTGCTGTTGTTGATTTGAGGCTTGATCTACAACTTAGGGAAAAAAACATTCACAGCTTCAAGGATAGTTCTAGCCAGAGAGAATTGTCTGGAGGCCATAAAAGTTGAGATACTTGTGCTGAAATTTGCTTTGGAGTGAAAATGTTGCAGCCTATGGAACTGTAAATCCACATGGGTAAAAGGGTTTTCTTGTCACAAGTCTGCAGACAGTTTTATGTGAAGTGTCTGCATGGATGGTGGGCCCTGCTTGTAGCCTGTGGGAAGTCCCCACCAGTGAGAAAGGACAGGGCTAGGCATCTGCAGGCCAGGTGCTCATGTTAAGAGTCTTTGGGTAAATGACAACCTCTTAAGTCTCAGTTTCTACACTGGACACGGTGAAGATGAAACCTCTGACCTATGTGCCTTTCAGAAAATTGACCAGAGGACACAATGGAGGAGCTTTTGTAAGCAGCATCGATGTGTAAAAATGATCATTGCTGTCTGTGGCCAGTCTCTTCACTGTCCTAGGGTCTTTGGTGCTAGTGGTCTAGTAGTTCCCTTCATTGTTACAAAAGGATAGTGATACCCTGCTGGTTCTGGGTCTAGCAGTATCAGCAGTGGTATGTCTGCTTTGTGTTCATGTGCTATTTCTTTTAAGTCTTTACTTTAAATAGCACAGGTTCAAAGCATATTTCTGAGGAATAACCCATGGTTTGGTGGGGCTTGGGGGAGGATACCGTTTGTGAGGCTTGGGTGGACTGTAGTGAGAACATCACCAAAAGCGTCTGTTCTGACCAGCGAAAGTGTCTGTTGTTATGACTCTTAACCTCTGAGCACTGGATCCCTAGCCTGGTACTTCTGGATGAGCAGTTCTTAAAGCACATTCCTTTCTTTCTCATGTCCCTACTTGCAGAATGTGGGAGAAATGGTTAATGGAATAGGCAACTCCTCTTTCTCTCTCTCTCTACCCAGCATTAAAAAAAAAAAAAAAAAAAAAGTTCTTTATTACCTAGCTTCCCCAGAATGGGTTAGGAGGGTGTAGGGTGAAATTTGAACAGTGAGGGGATAACATCGAGTGGAGAAGGGGGGTGCATTATAACTGATTCAAAAAGTACCCTTTAAATTGCCTTTCATACACTGCACTGTTTGAATCTTCAACACCCTCAGATGTATGAATCTTGACTACAGTCTGGACAGTGTCTATCACATTCATTCTTATACTTGGGCCTTTCATTTATACCGGATTCTACCTCAGTTTGGTCCCAAAGAAGCCAGCACTGGGGGCAAGTGTCAGCTGTTAGGCCACTGTTTCCTTATCAAAGCTTTATTGACTAGTTGTTTTCACTGGTCAGGTGACCTCAGGGTCTGGAAATTGAGCCATGTGAACATTCCCTGAAGATGCTAGAGAACAGCACTTTCCAAACTTCGTGGTGTTCACTACCCTATTTATTTTTTGTTATCTTTTTCTTCTGAAAAAGGATTGTAAAATGGATTAAAATGATTTTTATATTGAAATTGGGAATTTTCTGGCATTCCCAAGGATAAATGAAGTTTTACCTCAAGGTATTGAAAACCTGGTCTGTGAATGAAAGATTACCTGAAAGTCAATGAAAACAAAATAACATAGGGATTACATGGCCACAGAGGTATAAATTTCACAGGTTATGTTCACAGTACACCGGCTTGTCTTTTATTGAACAGTTAGTTTCTCAGTGATTCATGCTCTTATCTGAAAGGTAGCATTATCTCTGTTAGTCCAACTGTGTGTTGTTCATTCTTGGCTCCGGAGAGAATGCCACTCCCTGTATCAACCTACATTTTCTTATGTCTTTATTCATATAACACCCAGCCCATTTTCTGATTATCACAGTTTGACAAGCTCACACCTTATGCCCAAAGGCACTTAGATTAGGAAGTTACAGGATAGAGGAGGAGAGAAAGAAAGGGTGATATTTATGGTGCACTGAGCCAGGCACTGTGCTAGTTTTTCACCTGCAAGGATTAATTTAGTCAATTTAATATTCCCATTTAGCTGAAGAGAAGCCTAGGGTAGACTAGCAAAGCTAATTACCTGTTTGTGATCATAGAGCTGAGTTGGAACTCAAACTCATCATTGCACTGAACTGCACGAAGCAGTTTTCCCACGATGTCCACATCATTCTCACTGCCGGCCACTGCCCCGTGTCTGCTTGTGAGACCAGGTCAGTCTCAGGAGACCCAGTCTGGTCTCCACTGGTGCCAGGCTCCAACTGCAGGGAGTCACAGCATTGGAGGCCAGCAGCAGACCATAGGACAATGCCGGTTCTGTGCTTGTTGCAGAGTTAAGTGATGATCGCAACAATACCCAGCATTTATTGCATGTTTTATGCATGCCAGGAATTACTTAGCTCCAGGAGTAGGGCGCACTTAGACACACGCTATCTCATTTAATCCTTCAAATGAATGCCACAAGGCAAGCACTGTTATTATCTCCATTTTTTAGATGATGAAATTGAAGTTTAGAGACATTTTTGCAACTTGCCTGAGATTATATAGAGCTAGTCAGTGGCAGAGCTATGATTTGACTTCCTTGTTAAGCTGAAACGCCTTCCCAGCTTTGCCTTTGATTAAAACAGTTAAATCAGTTTCTTGAGTGCACTCTCTCCCCAAGCTCACCCTCCCCCCAAATGCTTTTCAAAGAAAATCTTTGTTTTAAATAGAAGTTTTTGAAATGTGCTTTTGGCATTTTGAATATAAACATTCTCATTGTGCTGCTTACAGGAGATCATGCAAGTGCATTCCCTCGAGGACTTAGCAAAATAGGGTAGATACCCATCTTTTTTGTTGAGAAATCAAGTCAGCGACAACCTAAGGTTTTCTCTAGCTCTGATATATGAAATAGTGGTGTGGTTTTTAACATGTGTGTGTACCACTTCTTAGCATTTTGATGTATTATCCTTCCAGACATTTTAGTCTGCAAGTATCCGCCAAGTTTTGTTTAATCTGAATGCATGACTATAGGACACCCAGTGGAAGCATTTCCTTGCTCCAGTCTAAGAGGCAATCCAGTTGTTTCAGACAATACTGATTTCAGAAATTGCCAACACATTAAGGGATTTTGGTGATTGCTTTGGATTTAATCCCGTTATGCACCTCTTAGACAGTTTTTTGTGGCCTAAAGAGTTAAGGGCCGTTCACACCAAAATGGATCAACTCTTGAAACCACAAAAAGTTGAGGCAGAAGTTTCTTGTGGGCATCTTAACTCCTGCTGCTTAGAGATGTCTCTGTGGGCCTTGCAGGAACCACTGAAGTACAGCCCATAGAAGGGTGCACAGCGCTTAGGGGATTTTTATTATTAATTCCTATTTGCAGTGAAATGAAGAGGAGGGGATGATTCACCAGCCAAGTAAGTGTGTGTGGCACTTGTTTTATTTCTGTTAGTTGAAAAGCCTCAAAGAATGAATTGCTTTTGTCTTTTAGTGTTGTTAATCTAAAAATCTGCAATCTTCAGTTTATGTGAATGTGAAATGCTTTCAAAGGGAGAGATAATCTGCAGGGCATCTCTTAACACTAAATGTGTTTCCATGTTTCTCACCAGATTCAGGAACTGGTTGCTGCCAGATTCTGTGGGAAATGACTTTCAAGGACGGCTTTTGATGTGCTTCTATTCACAGTATATTGGAGTCTCTGAGTTGGGGGAAAGCATTGTTGGTGTAAGTTTTCACTAAGCAGAGTGAATTAAAACAAAGCCTCAGAAGAGAGTGTAGGTGGCATTTGGCTGGAGCTAAAAGCAGCAACAACTTCTCAGTGCTCAGTAGCTCCTTGTTGGAAAAGGAAAGCCTGATGACTTTTTTGGTTTTGAATTTTTATGAGGGAAAGAAGGGTATGGAGGTAGGAAGGGAGGTTGAAGGATGAAGGGGAAGGACCCAGAATATTGTTTGTAATGGCTGCAAAACCCCAGAGACTTGTATGCAGTCCAAAGATTAATGAACTAACATGGTGTAGTTCCATTATTATTTTTTTAATTTATTTACGCCTTGCCCCAGGAGGAACTTACGGGGACTATTTACTATCCAGATGAACCTGTTGAGGTAGTGAAACAGGGACAGGCACAGCTACTCCCTTGACATTAAATCAGCTAAGAAATCTTAATGAGAAATTGACCTGATTTGCAAGATATGGAAATCACTAATGACTAAGAGTGACAAGATTTGTCATGCTTTTTAAAATTTAATTTGTTTTGATGTCTTTTTTTGAAAGCAGGGTGAAAAATTCTAGTCTAAAATTCGTAAAGGTTTTCTTGTGGACTTCCTAGTAAAGGCTTTTTGTGTGTTACACATACTCTGAATTCACATGGCCACTGCTGGGGATAAATAAGTGCTTAGAGGCCGCAGAGGGAAAGGCAGGCCCATCTTCTTGTTCCTTCCATCCTTGTTTATTCCGCAGCCCTGGGCACATCTTTCCTATTCCCCATCCCATGCCCTGCCGCACATCTCTCCAATTATCGCTGTCCTCAATGAAGAAAAACTTTACTTTGTAGGTGGCTTGTCCTGAGACAACTGTTGAAGGAACAGAAACTCCAGAAAACGATACTTTGAGATATTTTGAGAGAGAGAGAGAGAGAGAGACCACATTCACATAACTTTTAGAAGAAAGATTTGATTGCAGTACATTCTTAGGCCCATTTTCAATAGTGGGAAGAAGATAGTAAAATACAACTCAGCATTTTTTGTTGGAAGGAAAAATATTTGCCCTTACAAGCACTCTGGAGCTTTAGACCTATATAAGCACACGCATAAAGTAACAATTCTTGGCACTTTGCCTTAGTTCGTTGACTGAGGTAGTCATGAAGCAATTTCAGGAGTATTACTTTTCCCCTTGCTTCCCCCTGAAGTGGCTTGAGTAGTGGGCCTTCTTGGTTTCAGCACTAGATTTACCACATGATGAGGGTGTGTGTGGCTGGAGATCTGTCTTCTTTTTACTCTGCTGTACTGGGTTATGTCCTTAGGCTTTCTGGGCACATAAAAGTAATTTCCTGGGTTTTGCTTGCCTTGGAGAGCTTGTTTAGTTTTGGTTGGGGATGTAATGTGGAGAGAGGTAGTTTCATTTTGCTGATGAGGTTTAAAGTAAGCTCACAAAAGTGAATAATTTTGAGTAGAAAGATATGCTCACTTTCAGCCTAAGTTATAAGCGGAATAATGTACACCACCTCTACCTGTTTCTGGCTCAGCTGTGTTTCAGGAAGTTATAAAGACATCTTGACTTTAATGAAACCATGGGATCCAGTGCTCCTTCTTAGACCTCCTGTAAGCTTTCAGTGTGAGCCTTAAAAATCTGATTAAACTAAGAGGGAATCTAGAAGCTGGGTAGATGCCATCTAGTTCAACCTGTTCCTCTTTTACAACTGGGAGTATCAGCACCTGTCTCCTAGCAGTTGAAAAATACTGTTGAAATATTGTTGAAAGTGAGAGATGAAGATGTTGTTAGTGACAGGACTGGTCTTTAACCTGTGTCTTCTGGATCCCAGTTTGCCTTTACTACTGGTGTGTTTTATTATTGAATGTCCACTATCACTTACAAGTTCTCCTATTCTGCTGTGAAAAAATGTTTAAGTATTTTCTTGGTGGGTTGTGTTTAGGTAAGATCCTTAACGCCAGTGTTGTTTATGCTTCCATTTTACTTCATGCAGAATGCAGTGGTACAGGCTTGTTGGACTTTTAAGATCTCATTCAACTCTTGAGATCTCAGAAGTTATGTGTGTGTCCCTTTGGGTAAGGGACACGCAAGAAGGAAACTTCTTTCACAGGGAAAGCTTAGGGCATTAAGAGCCTTGGGGCTTTGTTTTATACAATTACAGTGCCATTAGAAACTCATTGAAATAATTACAGTTTGACAAATGCTTTTTGAGATAATGATATATTTATTATTTTAGATCATCCTCTCTTTATAACCTCAGAATACTTTGTACAGGTTACTATATATACTATACTATATGTAAACTTTCTGTTTTTGCCTCTCTTTCTATAAAACTTGAGAACAACTTCCTGGTAAATAATGAGTAAATAATAACTAGTAGGCGAATAGATTGGATCTGCAGAAAAGTAATCTGTACCTTGCCAATAGGAAAATCAAGACTTGAACCCAGTGCAAGAATTTTTTCCCAGTAAATCAGATATATAGTAGTAGTGATAAGTCCTAAATATACAGATAGCAGGAAAAACAAAACTTTAAAATAGCTTTTATAGTAACAAATATAGTCATGGAAACTTCTTTTTTTTTTTTTTTTAAAGATTTTATTTTTTTATTTGACACACAGAGATAGCGAGAGAGAGAGAGAGAGAGGGAGAGAGCACAAGCAGGGGGAGCGGCAGGCAGAGGGAGAAGCAGACTTCCTGCATGAGCAGGGAGCCCGATGTGGGGCTCGATCCCAGGACCCTGGGATCATGACCTGAGCTGAAGGCAGCAGTTTAACCAACTGAGCCACCCAGGCGCCCCAGTCATGGAAACTTCTATTCTTGGAAGAGGATAAATCAGGGATATCAGCGTGTCAAAACTAGCCAGCTATTTCATATCTTTTATTTGAAAAGGAATGCTACAGAGGGATTTTTAAGGACACATCGAACATTGTCAGAAACATCTTATTCCTCATTTGTTTATGCTTCAGATCAGGTTATTGATCAAGGGCAGTAAAGTTCTTTATTTACTGAAATTTTACCAGGATTTAGGTTTTTCAGCCTCTCTCCCTTGATCATCTTAACCCTGACTGATCCCATAGATTTTCTTTAGATGCTCATCCTTTTAGGAGGAAATGTGCTTTAAGAAAGGAGAGCAGTCTGGCAGAGGTCGGTAATTTAGACATTAGAATTAATCACACTTATACCTCCGGTGGCATGTTCTCTTGGGGTTAAATTTGATCTCCTGGGAGTTTGACACTATAAAGCAGAATGGCCATTTTAACTTTAGATATTTTCGAGTTTTTGTTTTAGTTTTTATTAGACTGTAAAGACTCATTAAGTTAGGTTAGACTTCTCTCTGTTTGAATGAAATTTGCTTCCTTGGGTTTCCTTGGGCATTTTTCTCCTAGAAAGAGGTCTTATCTATTTTCCTTTTCTTGAGGGAGTCTTGTATGACACCATCTCCTTGGCATTTCCTCTGAGTTTGTTCTCAAATCGTGTAAGAGGAAGGGGTTTGTTTGTGAAGGGGAGCTGTGATATAAGTGAAAATTAACTGAGCCTTTTCTCTAATTCCTTTTTAAAAAGAAATTCAGACTCTTATTTCACTTAAGCCTTTAAAATATTTGTTGGTTTTCATACTATCTGGGTTCTTAAGCTGGCTCTCAGACATTCTGAGACATCTAAATAGGAACTAGAGAAGATATTCTTCTACTGAAAAAAAAAAATCAAAGTGGTGGAGAGGCTGTTAGAGTAATACAATGGAGGGGGCTCAAAACTGATTATTTTAACTTGTTGGTAGTTAGATAATAAAGACTAGACTGAATCCAAAGAACCAACTTCTTATCTTTGGAATCCTAAGTCCGCTGGGAACAAACATATTTAAGCAATAATAACTACAGTTTTAAAGTGAAGTGTTTGTGTTTTATGAACTCGGCTGTAGAAGTTAAAAGTACTGTTATAGCGGTGTGGTTTTCTTTTCACTTGGTTTTGGTATAAATGAAGTACTTCCTTTTTAAGGTTATGTAAAATAAGATTTGGGGGGTTACTATTATTAGACATATTTTTTTTCTTTTATGATTGTGTAGATTGTGGAGACAGTGTTGCTTGACCTTTTCCAGTGACTTGTCTGAGATTTTGCTTGGGCTCAGTCATCCGGCAGACACTGACCCAGTGTGCTTTGTGTGTCTGGCATTGCGCTGGGTTCTGGAGATAGAGTAATGAGTGAGAGAGTCAACAACCCTTACCCTCAAGATCCTTTTACTTTGTAGGCAGGTAATTAAATTACAGTGAGAATGGGAGTTCTGGGGAGAAAGGGACACTATAATCCTTCAGCTGTAACTGTTTCCCTCTGTCACCGACCGCATGCCCCACCGGTACAGAACCAGGGCCTCTGCACACCACTTTCTTTTTAATGATCAGTGACAAGGAGGAAACATGGTTGGAAAAGAGTGGGCTAGATAAACTGTGAGTTAGGAGCCTTGGGTTGACTCTCAAGTCAGTGGGCTAGTAGGTCTGTAAGCTTGGGCAAATTAGCCCCTCTCAATTTGTTTCCTTGTCCAAAAAAATAGGGCCAGGAGTTCCCCCTGCCAAGCTGGGTTGTTTTTAGGATTAGAAGGTGTACGGAAAGTGAACTTCCAGTTAAGCATTCAGTAAACGGTGTTGTTATGATTCAGGTGATGACCTTTGGCACCAGGAGTTGTGTATCCTACATTTAGAGGTACCTCATTTTAAATGTCTGGGAGAAATTGTCTCTGAGAGAATATGGAATCTGGCAGATTGCCGTGTCTTGATAAGCTACTAATCTCCCCTGACTTCTCTGTGGTGGTGAATCCACGGCTGACACAGGTAGCGCAGTTGGTCATGTGCCCTGACCCCAGCCCCTCTGGGCAGTGAAGGTTTTCCCTTGCAGTGATTTGGATTTCTGGGATTTAGAATGCCAGAGGATTTTCAAAGGAGGTCCTTCTGAATAGGACCTCTGTCCGGCCCAGGCTCTCATACTCCCATTCAGGCCTGAGTACAGAAGTACTTTTGATACTGTCTTCTGAGTTGTCAGCTCTTGTGGAGGTAAAACGGCTAAAGTGGCACAGGGGAAGATTATTAAGGGCATGGCCATCTAAATGGGAGCTCTTAAATAAAAGTCTGAAGTAAATGGAATTTCCTCATTCTCAGTTGCTGGTGAGGAAACCTCCCAAGCATGTGTCTCACAAAGCTTTACTGTTGTCTTACTGGGGGCTAGCAGAGGGCTGGGAGGCTTTCCCTCTGACTTGGTAAAATCCCCTCCTCCCTAGCTTTGCAGTGCTCCGTTCTCCCTGTGTGGGTGTAATTGGAACTGGGTAAAGAAAGCGTTATGGAAAGCAATAGTCTGCTTTCTGCTAGTTTCCGGCCGCTGTTTTGGGCTTGTGGGGGCTGGGTGTTGTGGAGAATTTGAGTGGCTGCCGTTTGTGGGAATGTAGCATCTGATCAACAATTGATAGGTAGTTTAATGGGGTTCCTTGAGGCAGCCTATCTGTTCCATCTCCTGGGGATATGAAGCCGAACAGAGTCATGGCTCAGGGCCCAGACTCTGTAGCCCCAGACAGCTGTGTTGGAGCCCTGCTCTACTACCACTTACTAGTATGCCCTGGGGTGGGCTACCTGGGCAGTTGTTAGGGAGCAGTGAGTCTACTTTTTCAGTTACTACAGAACTCCAGGAAGAATCCTGTGTACTGAGGGACTTAGGTAGCAGAACTTCCAGAACTATTTTTCTCATCTACCGCTTCACCAAAGGATAAAGGCTCTGTTCTCAGGGCTGCTATACAGTTGGATAGGAGTTAGGTCACGGCAGAACCACTTTGCAGAGTGTAAAGCACAACACAGTGATTGGTATTACCTCTTTACGAGGTAACCCAAGTCAGTGGGCTTATAAAATAAATTTTTAATTCATTTCTTTCTGATGGGAGAATGACCAGAGTTGTTATGAGAATGTGCAAAAATGTGCACAAGTCCTTCCTTGCATTTTCTAGTTAAGGTAACAATTTGCAGATTTTAAATCCAGTGGCATGAGGGTTCACGGACTCTAGACCGCTTAGTCTCCTCAGAATTTCTATGAGAAGCATAGAATTCTGATATTTCTGTAAAATAGGGTTATTTTCTGATTTTGGAAATACCTTTTACTTAAAAAAGAACCCTCCTGGTGCATTTAAAATGCATTCTGACTTAAGTAAATTCAATGCCAGTCAGTGTCCAGCACAAGACTGTGGGTGAAGAGAGGCTAGAGAGAATTAGACCCATGGAGGCTGGGTCTAGTTCTGCACACACAATGATGTTTTGCCTTAGAAATGGGGATTGATTTTCATCAGAGCTGTCATATCTTTTATTCTTTGTCATGTGTGGCTATCGTGACAACTTTATGTGGGAAGTCTGTGTAGGATCGATGTTGCTTAAAGAGGATTTATTTAACATACTTATAGATACTGTTTACTCAAATAGAGGAACAATGAGATTGAAAGAACTATATGTATTACATGTATATATGCATATGTGTGATACTATACATATATAAAATATGAATGTATTCATATAGCTTTACACTGTGGTACCACATGTAATGTTGTTTCCGAGAAATTATACCCAAATTGAACCCTACTGTTAAATCATAGCTCATTTTATTAGAAAGGTTATTGTACTAGTGTCATATGACTTGGAATTTAACCTTGGTTTTGACACTAACTGTGATCTTGGCTGAATCACTGCCTTTGAGTTCAAATTCCCATTGGTAAAATGAGGATGTGAAAATTCTTGCCCTTCTTATTTCCCTGGGGTTGTTGTGATGATCCACTGTGTGAGTATATATATGGAAAGGCATGTTTGGAAAGCATCTAATGACTCGGAAGATGATATTCCATACATACTGCATTTTTAAATGTATTTTAATGGTACCTGAGGAATTAGCTGTGTGGATAGTTTTACACTATTATTAATCACTAGCTAATTGTGTCTGCCTTAAAGCTCTTAGATTTTTCTAAAGGAGATTATACATGAATACCTCAAACCCCTCATTTTCTGGTCACATTTGTCATTCTTAACTTAGGCTAATTTACTCAAAGTAAACCAAGACCCCGACTTCTACATTTTGGCTCATCTGTTTTCCTGATTTTTGCCAATTACTCCCTTTTTCTTTTTCCTGTATTCTCTTTTACTCATTTATAAACATCCATAGAGATCCTAAATGCTTTTAAGTAAAATAATTTCAGGTTAAAACATTTATCCCACTACATAAGTGATCGAGTGTAGGATCACTGATAGTGGACAGCCTGACATAGCGTAATCCCTTGCAATGCTATAGAAATATAAAGTGTTAACTATGAAATACTGTTCCAAAAAATGTTAATCAAAATCGAAGGTAAAATTGGGGATGGAAGAACAACAACAAAATAATATCAGGGAATAATCAGATAAATCCAAAATGTTAGCCCTTCTGTAAAGCAGCTGGTTTCATTTCTTCAAAAAGTCAATGCCATGGCTATCAAAGGAGTGTTGGGAGGGATTGTTGTAGGAACAAGTTAAAAAAAAAATGGGGGGGGGATTAGAAACCTTTGACTATGGACTAGGTACTGGACGATATGGGGATTGTTGTTTTTCTTAGTTGTAATAATGGTGTGTGATAATGGCCAGAGAATACTCTTACCTGTATTTAGAAATGAGGTTTTTTTGGTATCTGTAACTTACTTTGAAATGGCTCAGGAGGATATCTATCTTAATAAGAGAAGTAGATAAATGTGTCACATATTAACAAATGTTGACTCCAGGTATTAGATATTCATTATATTTAGGACCATCACTTCCTTTTTTCTTTATGTCTAGTAGAAATTTCACAATTAAAAAAAGTAGAAAAATAGTATTTCCACTTTTGAGGCAATCACTCTGCAGCTTATATTTTAAAATGTAGGCACACAGGAATTCTAAAGGTGTCTTTTTGTTTTTGTTTTTTTCCATATCGACTTTTGCCTCTTTTCAGCTTGCTTGTTGAATCTCTAATGATGAGACTGCATACCCTACACCCTGGCATGGGTGGTTGGGGAGGTGCTTGTAAATGCTCTTGACAGGCTTGGCACTGGCCTTGTGGCTGTCTCACAGGCCCAGCTGTGTCTTGGTCAGAGTATTGGACCTTCTTTGTCCTCTACTGCTTCTGGGGAGACTTTCTCCCTCACCTGATGAATTAAACTGACTGTGAGCACCTGGCATCTATGCTCTGAGTCTTGAAGTTATGGAAGAATGAAGTTATTGGAGTGATTGTGCTTACTCTTTTTGAGTGGGTAGAGGCTGGACCACAGGGGGAGCTGGTGGCAGTCACACAGGCTTAGTGGGAAGGAAGTTATGTGTGGGGTTTAGAAATCAGGTAAATTGATTTGATTTTTGTGTTATGATTAGCATAATCTTTTTAAATGTCTTATAGTCAGACTGGGAGGGCGCTGGAGTCTTGGGGTAGCCCTTGGCTCAGTCTTTGGAGTGTGGCTCAGGCTTCTTGCAAGTTACTACTCTGTATAAATACAGATACAATTTGAATTGACTGGGTAATTTTGAAGGAGAGTAACCTTAAGCCTCCGATCTCCAGCCATAATCAGATTTAGAGTCTTATTGTCTAAGAGTTGTTTAAGTTTTCTTTAAAAAAAAGTTAAACCTTGCGTATTTTTTCCTAACTTGTTTCTGGCTTCAGGATATCTAAGCTCATTACTGTTATGTTTCCTGCACTAGGAAATAATTCTTTCAGATTCTGGTCATTTCTTTGAGAGATTTGTTGACAGTAAACGGGATGGCTAAGTGGAACAATGGGTAAGTGGCCCAGTCTGGTGAGAAAAGCCACCGAGACATATTTGGGATACTCCTTTAGGAAGAGTAAACCAACAGCCACACATACTTTGCAAACGAGTTACCTCACTGGAAGTTGAGCAGAGAGGTCCTAGAATTTAACCTGGTTTTTATTAGAAATTTTTCAAAATTCCAAAATTGTAAAGAGCTTATCTCTTCTCCCACAAGTACAGTTTTTCAGAAGCTCTTCAGTTTGGAATTCAGAGAAAGGTAAACCTGCTCTTTGAACACAGAGGTTCTCCTTGGGGCAGTTTGCTTTGGCATGTCTTTGGCTTTTGATTTTGTTGTAATCCATTATGTCCGGATTGGCCTTGTCCTTTAATTCTCAGACTTCAGGAAAGTACACGGATACTATGCATTTGGTATAAACAAACATCTCACCTTTGGAGATGCTTCTGCCTCTATTTTTATTCAAACCAAAGTCTTCACTGGGCAGAGTCCTCCCAACTGCTGTCTCCAGACTGATCTCCCAGACGGAGATGTTCCCCTCTATGTGGTACTGTTTGTGGGGTGAATGGCAGGTTGGCTTAGCCTTTAATTAGGAAATTTGCTTTAATAATTGCTGTAATAGTTTGGCTTCCTAATAACTGGGTTAGAATGAGCTGTAATATTCTGTTGCTTGTACTCAGACATGGTTTTTTGGTTTTTTGTTTCCCCTTTTATTTTACTTTCCTGTAAATAAAACTGCCTTTTGGATTTGGAGGCTTACTATAAAGCAGTACTGTTCAAATAAAAGATTTGGAGAAACTAATTGAAACACAGATTTTCTTTATTTTGTTTTCTTAATCGTGCTTCCTTTTTACACGTGGCTTATTACTGCAATTACTTATGCTGCCTAAGTATATGATTATCTTGCATTATAATCACAGTAATATTTTAATATAATGAGTTGGGGGCATCAAGGTTTGCATTTCCACATCCAGTTAGGGGGTATTTGTGCTTTTCAGAAAGATTTTGATCTATTTCTTCTATAATTGACTAGTGGGCTTGGGAGATAGAGAACATTATTGTATTTAATACATGCTGCTTTTCTTTAATTAGCAGTAACTGCTTTTACCAGAGAATTAAGTGTTGGATTAGAAAAGACAAAGTTAGCTTCTCAAGGAGCAAAAAGTACTTGTTTTGAAACCCACAGTGGGGTCTTCAGTGTCCAGGTTTTGGCTTCGGTATTGTATGCTTTTGGTTTAGAACTGACATTTTAAATTTTGCTTGCTTTTCCTTAATGTTAGTGTCTGCACAAACCATATAGTCCACTTTTTTTTTTGGTGTATACCTTGGGATACTGTGGTAGCACCTGTCTTGCCTACTCCTCAAATAATGGTATATAGCACTGCGTGCTTCTTTCCTCTGTTAGTGGAAGGGTAGGTGGGTATGGGGTTAGATGGGCAGAGAGATTTGTTCCACAGCCAAGTGTATTTCTAATATCTAGCCAACATCATTGATGTTAGTATTTCTTGGGCAGTCTAAATCTAGAGGTTTTAGGAGATAGTTAAGTGTTTGATAAGATAACTCCTTTTTCTGCCCTTTCAGTGTTGCTTCTTCTTTTATTTTAATTAAAAAAAAATTATTTATTTATTTATTTATTTATTTAAGAGCATGAGAGTTGGGGTAGGAGCAGAGGGGGAGGCAGAAGCAGACTCCATGCTGAATGTGGAGCCCGACGCAGGATCCCACAACCCTGAGATCATGACCTGAGCCGAAATCAAAAGCCGGATGTTTAACCGACTGAGTCACCCAGGTGCCCCTGTTGCTTCTTTTTAGCAGAAGGCACAAATGCCTCTTGTTTGCTCTATAGTGAAAAGATGCCAATTCTTAGGTACAGGATGTCAGTGGCCGCAGTTGGTATAAGCCTGTTCAAACCCTTCTAATTTAAACTGTAATAGTGTTTGGTTATAAAACTGAAAGGAGAAGAATCTTCGAAGGTCTGGGATTTTACTTATTATGTACTAATTTTGTAATTATAGATGAAAAAGAAGATCTTTGCCTTTTGCTTTTGCCAAAATCTTTTGCATATGTTTGATATATGTCTTCTTGGAAAAAATTATAATTCACTAAATCTTAAGTGGTATTATGTGACTTGGCTTTTTTTTTAATGTGAAATTAACTGCTTGATTATTTTAAAGTCGCATTTATTCCTATCTTATCATTTTAAAGATTTTATTTATTTGACAGAGAGAGATAGCGAGAGCAGAAAAACAAGCAGGGGGAGTGGGAGAGGGAAAAGCAGGCTTCCCGCCAAGCAGGGAGCCCGATGTGGGACTCGATCCCAGGACCCTGGGATCATGACCTGGGCTGAAGGCAGCCGCTTAACGACTGAGCCACCCAGGCGCCCCAGTAGCTTGTCTTTTTATCTGGTCTCATTTCTTAAATAGAGGATGGGTCTTCATGTCCCAGTAGTCTCCTTACCTAATCTCCTTGGATTGGGCTAAGAAGTCTAACTTGGGATTCTTAGAATTGCTGATGCTATCTTGTATGGCAGCCGGCCAGCCACAGGACCCATTATTTCCCAGTGGGTATTTAAGCTGGAGCAGACAGCTGTCACCAGGTGGTGCCAAATTGTGGCAGGATCCAAGATGAATGTGGATTGCACATATGGCTCCTTCTCTCCTCACTCCACTCCCACCCTCCCATGTGGAGGAGATGCTGGTACTTAGCTGAGTGAGTAGCAAAGGGGAAGGAGCAAAAACAAACCTTGCACCTTCTTGGGGTCATGATGGTCCTGATTACCTTGGTGGGGAGAACTTTTCCTAGACCAGCAGCATCTGCAGTGAGATGTGAAGATGGCATGGCCGTTTTTAAGTTACATCTCCTTTGCTGTATCACTTACACTTAGGCCCAGGTCTTCTTTAAGCATGCCATCCCATCCCCTGTTGACCCGTCCAGTTCGGCAAGCCCATTCTCCTTTCACATATCCTTCTGTGCCGGCTGCTCAAACTCCGCTGAGTTTTAGGAGCCTACTGGAAAGAACAGGGAGCATTTACCACCTAATATTGTCTCTAGCCCTTCTCTCTGGTTGAATTTCATTCCTACTACAATATTTTTAACTGCACAGAGGCCGTGCAGATGGCAGTCAAGTAGTTTAATTGGACTCTGGCTCCACTCAATGAGGACAGATTCACCATTGCTGTACCATCATTCACATGATGATTTGAGATGCACGGTGCTCCAGGATGGATGTCATTATTTGAAGAATTTGAAGCTATAATGAGAAGATGCCCGATTAACCCATCCACTGTCATTCTTTAAATAGAAGCAAAATCCCTTCTTAATTTACTAAAATCCAAACACAATGGCTGATACCTTGTGATTGGTGGTTTGGAACTTAACTGCTGGTGGTCCTGAATTGTGGTTCATAGTGGGTCAGCAGGGCTTCTTTTTGGGCCTCACGTCTCCCACAGCATAGTAAAAGCCAGGCCTCAGGCAAGACCTGCTGTCCCTATGCTATGTGATTGCTCTGCTAGGGTTCAATATTCTGTCGCCTAATTGTGTTGAAAAAATGTTGTCCCAAATTGTTGCCCTTGGCCTCTACTTGAGTGTACCCCTCCCTGATGGAGAGGTCTGGCGAAGAGTCCCACAGATTTGTACTCAGCATCTCAACCACCTGCAGATCATTCAGAAACAAAGTCTTTGTTTCTTACTCCCTGAAAGGGCAGATTGTCTCCCCAGGACTTAACAGTCCACTGTCTCCCATTTTAAATAAATCCTGTAATCGAAGTTGTAGTTCACACAAATGAAAAAGGACACCCAATAAAATTTCTTCAAACTTGATGAACTTCAGTGACTTGCAAAGAATTCTTTGTTCTAAATACCAGCTTTAGGAACACATCTACTGATTGAGAACACCGCTATAGAAATATTTGTGTGTACATGAATTTTGTTCCTTTTAAATTGTGGATTGTTGTGACTCCTTTTGCAAAGATCAGATGTGATTATTTTGTGTGTTTCCATCCAAAAAGGACGAGAAAGAAAAGTTGCTGCTGAATTTTCTGTTATCCCCCTAGTCTGGAATAATAGTGTGCTTCACTTTCAGTGTTACGTGGCAAAAGTAGTGCACAAAGCACAACTTAGTGAGTGAAGTTCCATCTGGCATCTGTTATACAGAGGTTTTCGTCAGTTTCATATAATGAATTTCTTGTGCAATCATGCTGTTTAATGCTTCTTTATATTAGCATGTCCTGGGCACTGTGCTAGTAGGCTTTCCACACATATCCTTACATTGGTCCTTGGCTTCTCCCTGAGGCATAAGTGTCAGTGAGGGGACTGAGCTCCTGAAGTTGAAAATTTTGCTCACTGCTTTATTTAATTACTCTGCTTTGCTTTTATCTGGGTTGGCCGTGTTCATTTTCTTTGCATTGGGTTTTCAGAAGGTGAGTGCACCTTCACATTGGTGTAGGATAGTGCTTTGTAAATGCTGCAGAATCTGTGATCTTTCCTGCGCTTCCTTGTTCCCTAGCGGGCCTGTGGTAGCCCAGCTTTTTCTCCTTGATAAGTAGCACGTGGGGTAGGAATTATACCTGCCCTTGTATCTTCCTAACTGGAGATTTGAATTGTAAGTTTGTCTCATGACAATGTCATAGGACTAGGAAAAGTAAAGGCCGGGAGGGGGAGGAAGGGAAGATAGTGCCAACAAAGCAAAATCCCTAAGCGGGTGTGTTTGTCTGTCTGAGGGGCCCCTCACTGAACAAACAAGAAAAGAGGCTGAAGGTCCCAGAGGAGTCCTGGGTTTTGATTATTTTTGCTTCCCTTCAGTATTTAAATTTTATTTTAAAAATTGTCATAAAATTGACTTTTGGTTTCTTTTGGTGTACAAGTCTTTGAATTTTAACACATGTATAGATTTAACCACAGTCAGAATACAGAACAGTTCCATCACCCCTGAAAGCCCCCTTTGTGCTATTCCTTTCAGTTCAGATTTTGAAGGAATGCCTTGGTGCTGAAGAGACTTGCATTCTTAACTAGGCAGGGCTCTTTGGTAGGACCCAGAAAGGGGCTGTCGAGGGGCACAGGTATGGCAGAAAATGGGCAGCCCCCAGTTCTTCCCAAGAAGCCTGGAGTGTACTCTCAGGTATGCTGGAGGCCTCTCCCTAAGAGTCTGTGATGGTGTGCGTCCATTCTAGGTCTCATTGCTCATTGTATCACACTTCAGTGTTGTTTATCCTTCTAATGAACTGGAGTTTCCTCTTCCTTTAAAAAAAAAAGTCTGGATGATGATGGTTGTAGGCATTCATGGGTTTTGTAGTTGGATTTCAGGACTTCCCCTGTCAGTCCTAACCCTTCAAGCTTCCTGCCTATTGTTGAGTGGCTTTCCAGGGCCAGTTATGGGGGTTAAGTTCCTGAGGGCAACTGACGCACATCCATAAGGAACAACACAGGGTACCTAGCCCTGGAAAAGGGAGAACCCTGTCTACCCCAGAGGCAGGTTGGGGAGAGTTGGCACCTCAGAAGGAAGTCGACTTGGGTCCTATTTGGCCTCCTCCATTTGTTTGTACTTCCTGTGAAGAATTTGTATCTGACCAAGTTTATTCCTGTATGGTCTGTTGAAGTAGGGACTGCTGTGGTAGACTTGCCAGGAAGCCCCTGGGGAGAGATCATCTGAGCGATCTGAAGGTTGTACCTCTTCTTTGAGATTGCTTAAAGGTTGTGTTTACAAATCACTGAATAGATTCATCATGCCATCTACCGCTCATGACTTGGTCTTCATTGGCCTCCTGAGTATTCATTGAAAAACCATTATTGAGGGCCTGCCATGTGCAGGCACTGTGTTAGGGATGTGACTTTTCCTGCCTTTAACTTAGGATCTAATAATTAGAAAGTCACCACCTGGGTGTTGTTTTTGTTGGTAGTGGGGTTTTTTGGGGGGAGGGTGGGTGCTTTCTTCCTTTAAAATAAAAATTCTTGAAGCATGGTGCAGTGAAGGGAGGGGGTGACCATACCTTCTGTTTGTCCAAGGCAGTCCCGGTTTACATCTGCTGTTCTAGCTTATGACTAGTGTCTCATTCATTCTCAGGTGTCCTGTTTGGATGATAAATTAATACAGTCATCGCAGTGAAGGGGAAAAGGAGGGGAGGGCGCTTGCTTGGGCAGCCGCTACCTGCTTGGTGTTTTTGATGGAGTACATCTGTCGTTTGGGCTTCTTCCACGCTGTCGGGGCCATACCTGTTTGTTTTACATGCCCAAGAGATAACAACCTTGCATTTGTTAGCTACCCCACAGTGCTTAACTTATCCTAACAGGGAATCCAGGGTGATGGTGTTCTGGGGCTTTTTATTTTTTATCAAGAATGTGGGTTTTGTTGGTACAGGCCAACAAAGTACTGGATACTGGGGATCAGGCCCCAGTCCTAGGGATTTTGATCTGGATGAAGCCTAAGATGTATAATTACAAACAAAACAAAACACCCAGCAACAACAACAAAAATGGTGACTGATTGTCAGCTAGGGTTGAAGAACCATTGCTCTAGTCTCTGATCCAGGACACTTGGCCCATGGTAGTATGAACATATGTGAGTATTCGGAGGAGTGAGGGCTGTGGGGATTGCTGGAGAGCTCCTGCTGGCCTCCTGGGCAGCCTCTGCTCAGTCCAGCTCTACACCTTGTTTCCATGGGTCTAGGGACCCAGCTTTAACAAATTATTTTTTTTTAAGAGAAACATAAAACTTAATAATCTGGGTTTTAGAAATGTGCAGTCTCTTCATTTTTGGAAAAAAAGCACCCTCCGCTACCACTATAGGAAATGTGATGTCCAGTTTAGCCAGTGAATTACCAGGGAGAAGAACCTTGCTATGTTAGCATCTAGAAAGTGGCTTCAGGTCTTCGAACTCAGAAGAATTGCCTTTATAAGATGCCAAGATACTGTGAAATGGCAGAAGCACAACCACAACAAGACAACACACTGAAGCTATGAATATGGCTCTGGTAATAGACTTTTGTTATTATTCAGCCATCGATTTTTGTGACCTCACAGCCCAAGTAGTCTCATACCAAATGTTAGTATGCAGTGATGTGTGCACCATAAACTTAAGGATTTAGTTTTCAATTAAAAATCTGTTGTGGTTTTTTTTCTTCTTGTTGTTGTTGTTTTCCCCTCTTCCTCTGAGTATTGCCCTTATAGGAAGAAGGGAGACTTTGCTTTCAGTGCCTGGTTAGAAAGTCATAATCAGGCTCTGCCAACAGAGACCTTATACCTCAACCTTGAGGATGGGTTTTGCTGAAAAGAAGCTGTGCAGTCAGGTGGAAAATGGAGAAATCTTGCAGCTCTTTTTGGTCCAGAGCCTCTGGTTTTGCCTCTCGCAGCCCTCTCTCTCTAACCCAAGCCTGAGCTTTGCAGGAGGAAGTAGTCCATACTGAGAATGGTTTTGCTTGCCCAGAGAAAAGGTTCTGCCACTAGATGTCCATGTATGCTGGGCGGTGCCTGTTTTCACAGAGATGTTCTTGGGGCACTCTGTCTGCTGTTGACAGGAAGGAGTGGAACGTGTTGCCGTTATTGGAGCTTGAATAGAGCCACCATGTTGCCTACAAGCCGCAGAGGATGCTGCCCTGGCTAAAGTAGTAGGGCTAGTGTGGCGTACCCTGGGGCGCCTGTGAGTTTTTCTTTGTAGATGAATTCTGGCTCAGAAGGTCCTGCAGGGCAAGTCATTCATCACCTTCTTTGGCTCTTTGCCCAAATGACTGGATATCAGAGAGGCCTGCCTCCCTGACCACCATTATAAAATAGCAACCGCCCCCATCCTGGCACTCCCTCTCCTCTTCACTCTGCTAGGTTTTCCCTGTAGTCTTTTTTTTTTTTTTTTTTTTTGCATCAGAACATACTCACTCACAACAGCAGCACTGGTGTGTTGCTTGTGTCCCCTCTTAGAATAAAGAACACAGACTTTATCTACTTGTTCACTCTTGTATCCCTGGATTGTGGACCTCAGAGCCAAGAACATTTTATAGTGAGATGACCACACTTCTGAGAAGTTAAGTGGCTCATTCAAGGTCATAAATCTGTCTAGTGGCAGAGTGAGCAGTTGACTCAATGATCAGAATTTCGTTTACTTCTAGTATCTTGGGTTTATCTTGGGAAAGCAAATTTTGGTGTATTTGTGGCTTGAAGAGTTTCAATTCAGTGTTCTCTTTCTAACTACAGTTCCGTAGGGTAATTTTGGCTGCCTGTGTCTGTAGGTTGAAGAGAATGACTTCCCTGGAGCAGCACATTCATTGCTTGCTTAGAGTCTATGAGACCTTGTTTCATCAGGGGGTTGTTCAAAGGGAGGGGCTGAACCACAGGGAGGAAAGAGTGGCACTGGGCATTCTCCCCCATCTCAAGTTAAACATGTTGAAGGACAGAGTTAATTAGGCAATTACATAGATTGTGAGTGCTCACGGTCACTTATCCTGGATTTGTTTGGCCAGCAAACCATGTGAGGACATGGCTTCTGATCCCCTAGATGGTTTGGATTCAAAGTTAGGTCTTTTCTCCTTTGTATCATTTTTCTGAGTCCTGCCCTATTATACTGATAGTCCCAGGCTTTTTGTAGACGTCAGTACAGAATCCTGCAAGGCAGGCACTGGGTAGGAGGTATCTTGTGGGGGTAGCAGCAGAACTTGGGGTGGCTCCTTGGCAG
This sequence comes from Callorhinus ursinus, assembly GCF_003265705.2. Lineage (NCBI taxonomy): Eukaryota > Metazoa > Chordata > Mammalia > Carnivora > Otariidae > Callorhinus > Callorhinus ursinus. The sequence goes on from NW_027397072.1 coordinate 81,203,396, forward strand.
CTGTCCGGTTTCTCAAGGTGCCTTGATTGTGACACCTGAGGCTGTGGAATGAGTAAGGGGTTGACTGAAAAGGATTTAAGAAGAGTTGAGAGGGCTTTGATAAAACAGCCCACTGAAATCTTCCCTCCGCCTGAGGGGGCAGGCAGGGAAGCAAATAAACTTGTATGGAGGCACATACCAGCAGCTCCTGACTGACCACAGGTGCTTCTTACCACATTTCACATGCCAGCTTCTGCTGCCGGCTATTGTCAGTTACTGAGATGGGAGCAGGTTCTGGAATGCAAACCTTTAGCTTTAAATTGCTATGGCCTGTGAGGAAATGTGCTGATCCAAATCACTGATTCAGGTACCTAGAGCTTTGAAGCCGTTTTTCCCTTTCTAGCTGTATGACCTTGGGCTAGTTTTCCAGTCTCATGGAACCCCATTTCCTTTCTTTCTGTAAAATAGCAATGGTTTTCTTCTCTGTAAGGTTGTTGCAAGGACTTCTTATGCTTTATATTAAAGTACTTGTATATTTTTTAGTGTGCCAGGCACAAAAATACATATTATTGAAAATATTGTGGAAAGAATGAACACACAGTGTGTGCTTATTTACCATCCTTTCCTTTGTGGGATGGGAGAAATTTATTTGTTGGTAGGAAGAAGGAAGAAAGGAGGAGACAGAAAAATAGAGGGAAGCATAAATATCACAATTTCACTTTGCCTTTTCATTGAGTTATGCAATGTGATCATTGCATGGCCTTGTCTTACAGAATGGTCAGGGAAGATGGTCAGAACACTGCCTTTATCAGCCCTATGGAGTTTATGTAAGCCCTAATAAAGTTCTAAAACTTTTTTATTTTATTTACTTATTCACAGAGTCTTTCGTTGTGATTCTAATTCTGAGAAAGCTATAATGGGTGTGCACAACTCAAAAAGAAATGGTTATATAACAGGAAAATTCATCTGTTTTTATAATATAGTTCTTTGTAGTAGATCATGATTTTTAACAAAACATGCTTTGAGGAGAGAATTTTCTTTTTCAAATGCCAAGGCAAGAGTTCTTCCTGTTTTCTTTGGAAATATCTTTTAAGCTATCAATAATCTTTATTGATTTTGACCAGTTAAATTTTAGATGGACATGGTATGAGTTTGAGCATACTTTGACTTTGAAAACTTGAGTTGATGGTATGAATGCATCATTTCTGGTAAGAGATGCTATCAAATGGACCTCAAAGGGAAATTCTAAGGGTGGGTTTTCTCTCAAATCTCTTTTTTTAAGGAAGAATAGAATTATGTGGAATGAATCAAATTCATGAATATGCTTATGAATATTCAGCACAAGCATATTAAGGGTTGGATACAGACTTTGAAAACCAGAAGGAAATAAAAAGTATGTCAGAGACCACATGAAGGAAGAATTATGCCGTCTACACTGTGTCAGTGCTGAGGACACAGCAGCAGAAGTAGTTGAGGTTCAGAAACTAGGTTATATTTGTATTTAGAAATCTTTCAGGGAAACATGAAGCTGCTTACAGGATGATGTCATATGAATACTGTAAATATATCCGGGTTCAAGGGCAGTGTTAGTGTCAGCTTCTTGAAGTGCTGAGAAAAGGTAAGGAACAATTTGAAAACCTGAATTAAAGGTTGGGTTGGTGATAAGTAGGAAGGGACCATGGGCGGATCAGGAGCCCAGAATGGAATCTGAACCCCTTGCATCGTTTAATCTCTTGCCTCTTCTCTCCTCTCCTCTCCTCTCCTCTCCTCTCCTCTCCTCTCCTCTCCTCTCCTCTCCTCTCCTCTCCCCTCCCCTCCCCTCCCCCCCCCCCCCTCTCCCCTCTCCCCTCCTCTCCCCTCTCTCCTGTTCAATAATCTCTACACCCAACATGGGACTTGATCTCATGACCCCAAGAGCAAGAGTTGCATGCTTTACCAGCCGAACCAGCCAGGCACCCCTAATCTCTTGCCTTTTGATTTGTGTCTGAAACTTTCAACTTTTTTCCCTGTCTAGGCCAATGAGAAGAGTTCAGTTTGAGTGCTTTAGTGATGCGTGAAATGATACTTCAATATTGAAATTGTGCCATGGGTAAATACTGAAAATCTGGTGTCCTGTGGGTTATGGGGAGAAACGTAGGGGAGCTTTTTGGTGGAGTAGGGGGTTAGTGATTGGAGGAGAAGGAAGGGAACCCACAAAATTCTGTGTTTCGTCTTTTGTTGTGGGTAAACAGACATTGTAGTAAACGAGCTTTTCATTAAAATTCACTGCTCTGTTTATGATGCCTCCTAGAGTCTTACAGGAATCACAGGAATCCTGGAACTCTGGGCTTCAGCACTATGTCTGCTCTGGCTTCACAGTGGTTGGTGTAGTTGAACCCTTTTGGTTGTTATGCTGTGCTGTAACACTGGGCTTCCCAACTGGTCGGTCAGGTCACGTCACAAGGCCGCAATTCCCTTCTCTGAGTCTTTCTTATCTCCTCATTTGAGAAACTAAAAAGTTAAAACTATATATAAAAAAATAAAGACAGGGGCGCCTGGGTGGCTCAGTTGGTTAAGCGACTGCCTTTGGCTCAGGTCATGATCCTGGAGTCCCGGGATCGAGTCCCACATCGGTCTTCCTGCTCAGCAGGGAGTCTGCTTCTCCCTCTGACCCTCTTCCCTCTCGTGCTTTCTGTCATTCTCTCTCTCTCTCAAATAAATAAATAAAATCTTTTAAAAAAATAAATAAAGACAGGATTTCCTGCTTTGGAGATAGGGACCTGTGGTCACCTTACATAATACTAAGGGAAGGCCAAAGGAAGAGGAGTTCAGATTGAGGATTATGTTAAGGATAAACATGGATCATTAGTATTGTGGTAATTTAAAAAGGAAGTGTAGTATATGATGTGGTTTTAAGTAAGAAAATATTTCAGTGTCTAATAGTAGTTATAGGTACTGTTAATTTGTATGGGGTCTCAAGAGAAAAATGCTGGTTGTATATTTTGTTTGAAATCTGAATGAATAGACATTAATTACTTTGTGATAGATTTGTATAAGTAGGTTTATCTCTCCTTCTGCCCAAAGATATTTCACATTGGAGGGAAATATCTAGGATGACCATGGTCGTTTTGAAATTGGGAAGGTTTGACCTTGAAGGACCTGCCCCCTACCTTGAAAGCTCCTCAGAGCCATGCTCAGCTGTGCTGACCTGTCTGCTGATGGTGCTGATGGCACTGCTGCCCTGCTGGTGCTCCCAGTCACGATACTGCCCCTTGGCACCGGGGCTGCCGCCTCGTGTGTGACCTATTGCAGAGGGTTGTGACTGTCACCATTTCACACAGGAAGCAAATGATGTCCAGAAGAGGTTAAGTAACTGGCCTGAGGTCACCCTCCTAGTGTGTGTGGTGGACTTGGGCTTCGGATCTAGGGCTCCTGGCTTCAGTGCCTGCTTTGGGTGCCATTCTTCTGTAGTATTTAAGTATCTTACTGTGTGAAATAAGAGGAACTGATTTTTAAATTTTCTTATTTTTCTCCCTTAAAAATATTAATAGAAAATTTTATCATAACAATAGCAATCGTATAGAAAAGTAGAGAAAGGTGAACTCACCATTTTTCGTAGCTTGAGACTGTCAACAAATATGAAAATAATGTTCATTACGTGCAGTTCTTGCTGTGAGAGCACTTAAGTAGGGAATGTGTTCTAGGAGTTGTGCATTGTATCTCCATTGGTCATTTTCTTTTGTCCAATGCTTAGTTAAAATACCGTCAGGAGTATGGTATTTTAATGTATCTTGACAGAGTCATGCAATCAAATTTCAGTTCTAGCATTACCACATTGACTACTTAGCTGTTGAATATAGCATACCATATCTCATAGTGGCTAATAACTTTATGCATATATTTGCCTATAGTAAAGGATATGGAGTTTGTTATGCTATTAGACATTCTTTTGTTATTTTAAACTAAAATTGCTGAATCTGAAGTCAGTTGAGTTTTTCAGATAATTAGGGGGAAAGGCAGTTGCATATGTGTATTAAAAGTTAGTGATAGCTTGTTTGCAGAATCCCAGATCTCTTGTTTTAGATGCTAGGATTTGAAGACTTTCCAGTGCCTTTTCTTTTACTATTAATCTAAGAATAGATATGCTGATTTTTTTTGTCCTTTGTATTTTCTGAATGCTTACTATTGGTGCTTTTTAAATTTTCCAGTTTCCCTCTTAAAATATGATTCCTCACACTTGGTACTGTAGTCCAGCCACTGGCTCACGTGTGTACCATACCACGGGGCTACTGCCTCCTTTGAAAGGGGCACTGTCCTTTTTAATGCAGCTTCATTAGGTGTCTTTAAAAAGCAGCTGCCCTTTCTTCCCACCTGACCTGCTACCCAGCCATATCCCTCCGTGTCTTTGAAGGAATTACACATAAACTCTCATGGCAGCATTTCTTTTCTTGCCCCTTTCATGTATGTGTCCCATCTAAATTGTTTCCACTTCTCAACATGAAGGTGCTTTTTGCTACAGTGCTGGCTCACCTAACTGGAACTTGCTTGCTGTCTGTCCAGCAAACACCTGCCGCCCGCCCCGCCAAATCTGTCCTAGAACACAGCTGAAAAGGACAGAACAAGCATGCAGAACCCAGATGACTGGGCCCTTTTTTGTAGGAGTCAGAATATTACCACCTTACGTAATGTTCCCTGAGGCTGTCACTTAATTGCAAGGACAGGATAGTAATTGATGTTGATAATAATTTCCCTGAGCCATTAAGAAAAGTAACTTTAATGTACTCAAGATTTCAGGGTTTGGAAAGATTTCCATCTAGATTGGGCTCTTAAAGAAAAAAGATGTATGCATCAAAACAACTCATTTATTGGGGAGTGGGCACTAGAAAAGTTTTTCATGCTGCTTATTTTGATTGTAATTCTTAGTAGATGTTAAATCTGTACATTTTCTGCTATTGAGGCATAATTGTTCTTTTTTTTTTTAAAGGATTTTATTTATTTATTTGACAGAGATAGCAAGAGCAGGACACAAGCAGGGGAGGTGGGAGAGGGAGAAACAGGCTTCCCACTGAGCAGGTAGCCTGATGCGGGGCTCAAGCCCAGGACCCTGGGATCATGACCTGAGCTGAAGGCAGACGCTTAACGACTGAGCCACCCAGGCGCCCCAGCATAATTGTCCTTAAAGGGAATGTTGTTCCAGATAAGATAGCTCCAACCTAAGACATAATTCTATATTGAGGTCTTTAATTTTAAACTCTTGAGGGAATAGAAGCACTGTCTTCTTATTAAATTGCAAGTCTGGACTGATCTCCTAACGCTCACATATTCCTGTGCTTTCTTTGCCCTCCTGCTCATCCACAGCCCTGATCATGGAAGGGAAGAAGAGGCAGATAAACAGTTGTTGACTGTAATGAGAAATATTAGTTACAAGGATGACATGTGCAAAAATATGAACGTGCTTACCTCATACTTGTTTGGGCTCTGGAGAAGTGTGATGGGAAAAGCAGGTGTCGGTGGGGATATGTTGCCATTATTCCTGCTCTGTTGTAAGGAGGTGTTTAGAAGACTGAGGTGTTTCCTGAAGTGCTCTGAGCTGTCTCTCTCAAGTTAATTATGTGGTTCCTTATCTTAAATGGCTTATGGAGTGCTGTCTGGGTAAATATGCCTCTCCTCTTTGGTTGAGTTTTGGAATTTTCACAGACACTTCCTAGAAAAGAGCACTCAGGAGTGGGGGGACTGTGGTTTTGGGTTTACAGTGCACAACCAGTGAAGCTGGTCTTTGCCTTTGGGGTGGATGGATGTGGAATCTTAGAGTGGTCAGTAGATTTCCCAGTGCTGAGCTCATGCCATTCACACATGGTCATGTAGGTTCATATTCATATTTGTCCTTTAAAATAAGGAAATAGGGGCGCCTGGGTGGCTCGGATGGTTAAGCATCTGCCTTCGGCTCAGGTCATGATCCCAGGGTCCTGGGATCGAGTCCCGCATCGGGCTCCCTGCTCCTTGGGAGCCTGCTTCTCTCTCTCTCTCTCTCTCTCCCTCTGTCTCTCATGAATAAATAAATAAAATCTTAAAAAAAAAAAAAATAAATAAAATAAGGAAATATAAGGGGGAGCAGATTGGAATTTAAAAAAATGTTTTAATCTTTATTAGGGCAGTTTTAGGTTCTTAGCAAAATTGAGAGGAAGATACTGAGATTTCTATATACCCCTTGTTCCCACATGTGCATAGCCTCCCCCATTATGACATCCCCCACCGGAGTGGCACATTTTGTACAATTGATGAATCTACACTGACATGTCATAATCACTCAGAGTCCATCGTTTACATTAGGGTTGCGCTTGGTGTTGTACCTTCTGTGGGTTTGGACAGATGTATAACGACCTGTTTTCATCATCATGGTATAGTACAGAGTAGATTAACTTCCCTAAAAATCCTCTGTGCTCCGCTTGTTCACCCTCCCTTCTCCTGTTGGAATTTTTAAGTTGAACTCTGTGTGATGTAATAAGGCATCCTGGGGAGAAAATTGGCACACCAGGGGCATAGCCCCACTGGTGTACGTCCTTCCTGCTCTCCGGGTGTACTTTCTTGTCTGTAAAATGAGCTGTTTTGTTAAATAGGCTTGCCTATCCTTTCAGCTCCTGGACATTGCAGAACATAAGGTCTTTGTTTTTATTGTAAACATATTTGACATTTCTTAGAATTTACATGTTATAAATCTGACCTTCACATATCAAAACCCCCAGCTAAGACAATGAGTGTATATGTTACTGTAAGTAAATACTGTATAGTCCAAAAAGGATATGAGAGCTTGAATTTGGGCTTTTTAATACAAGCTTGGAAAAGTGATTTCCAAACTTCAGAATGCATAAGAATCACCAGAGACTGGCTTAAAAAGTCATGGATGCCTATACCCCACTTAATGGAATTCTCATGTGTCGGTCTGGGATGGAGCCTGGAAATCTATACATCATGGGTGAAAGTGAGTGATTTTTGTAATTGAATTTGACATGCTTAATAGAAATACTTAACATCTCTCTCTCCCATAGTAAACCTCTTATATCTAAAATATTACATCTGCAAACCAGCAGAATACCACTAAAAAATCATTAAGATCAACTAACAGTTCCCAAGTTGGATGGGAATGAGGAGCAGCTGGCCGTTGGCTCTTCTGCAGCAGGCACACACATCACCCCTTGATGGAGTGCCCTCTTCCGACTTAGTGGGAGACTGGCATCTTCTTGCTCGGGTGCAGAGTATGAAAAGCTCCTTTTGTCCTTCTGTTTGGAGAGAGGTGATGCAGTTTTGTGACAGATCTAGTTCTGGGTGAGTCGCTGAGTTCTCCCTCTTCCTCTTGGCCTGTTGATACCTGTATAAACTGTCCCTTTTTGGGATTTGGTAAGGAGTATTTGCAGTTCAGATCTCAAGGGATCCGCATCTTGTCCTTTGATGATCTTTGAGAGCATCAGGGCAATCCTTGAAGGCCCTGCTACAGCCTCCATGGTGGGTCTACACTATTAGCCTCACAGTGATGGTCCCTTTAACAACACCTTCTGCACCTCGTGCCAGAGCAGACCTATTGATGTCACACTGTCCTGTTTGCTAAGTGTTTCTGCTACAGAGTACAGTGTTTCTCTGTCACCATGTTAGTGCCCCTTCTTGTGGATTTTTTTTTATACCCCACTAAATTATAAACTTCCTGAGGGCTGATGTGGTGTTTTATCTCCCCTGGAAGCATAGGGCATGTGTCCTGGGCACTGGTTAAAAATAGTCAGTCTTCAGTTTACTGAGTTTTGGTGTTCATGGGTTTTTCTGTTAAGCAAATAGAAAACCAATATAAGGAAGTTAATCTCTGGAGTTTTTGTTTCAGGTTAAAGTCAGCAGAAAGGAAAAGCATTCTGATCTCCAGTATTTATTGAAAGAAAATTTATGGTGATATAAAGGAAGCAACAAACAAGCCTGTTAACGAGTTTCAGAAAGCCAAGGGTGAGGGGCTTGAATGTGTTCACATATACCTTTAGATTCCCTAAAGAATTCCTTCAGGATGTTCTTTCATTGACTTTTCCTGATTTATCATAGGAGAGTAAAGTCAGATTAAGAGTAAGTTTTTATTATTGGTTACCACATTTCCATGTTTGATTATAATCACTTAAAATATTTATGTTACAGAATAATATACTTGGTAGCTCCTATGTAAGTTGGTTTAATGGGACGTTTATGGTCATTTCTATTTTAAAGTTTACAGCCTGGTATAGGGAACAAGTCTGGGTATGAATCTTGAGCTGATTAACTTAACCACTTAATCTTCTCAAAGCTTCAGTTTCTCTATGAAATAGGGACATTGGTACCTATGTTGGGTTGTATCAGGAGTAAGTGAAAGTGCATAGAAAATGCTTTGTTCACTACATGCCCCAAGAGTGGGGACATCCTGGTGCCTTGTGTCCTGTTCTTACAGTCCTGTCTCTCGTACTGGAACGCTTCCAAGGTGTCACAAGGGTCATACTTGCTGGAGTTCAGACTGTAATGTGCACCCCTCTGGGTTGTTGAGGGAAGAAAATATTTGTTGTTCCTGAATTGTGTTTACTTATCTTGCAAAGTGTCATACATTTAATAAGAGTTTTCTTCTCTAATAGTCTGTCCACTCTCTCAGGCTGAATGAGTACAAAAGCTTTATGATTCTGTGAAGAAAGGTCAGAGTTAAGTAGGAAGCTCTGAGTGCAGAAAAGGAGCTGCTAAGTTGCAGTGCACGTCCTTGTTAAGGCATGTGATGCTGATGCCGTACAACGACAAAGGATGATTCGTGCTGAACAGCAGCATGACCATCCTCGAGGAGACGAGCCCTGAGTTAAAGACTTGGTCTTTCATTTCTTAGATTCATTTGCACCCCCTCTAAGTTTCCTCTTGTGGATGAGACCATCAGATTTTGCCTCTCAGTAAGCATATGTATTCATTAAGTGTGTTTTAATGGAGTTACCTGGGGGTCTAGGTAAAGATTATGTAACATGAGTTAGTTACCTAGTAGTTGGTGATATGCCATCTTTTTCCTCTTGGGATTTAAAAACTTCCCTTGAATGCTGTTCCTTCTGCCACTAGGCTCCTTTTTGTGGATTAGGGACAGACTTCATTAGAGGCAGACAGGCAGCCACAGTGCCCTGCATTTTAAAATTACATGGTGTGTGTGCGTGGTTTTTTTTTTTCTTTTCTGGAACGTGTATCATAAATGTAATGAATATTTGCAGATGAGAGGTGGCAGTTTCGACTCTGTAAGAAACATGAAGGAGAGTTAGAAATTTAGGGAATTTTCCTTAGCTTGAAGGTCACCAAGAATAGTTTGAGTTTTCCTTTTTAAAAAAGAAACATTCATTTCCCCCATTTAAAGACCAAAAATGAATCAAATGCCACAAAGGTTGCTCTACTAAAGGGGACAGTTCTGGTTAGTGTGAGTCAGTTTGGCTTTGTGTGAAATGATATTTATTGCAGCAACGATTTTAATTACAAATCTTGGTAACTCTTTAAGGGCTTTGAGGGGAAATAATTTAAGCTATTTCTTTAAAAACAAAGGACCTCAATAGCAGGAATTTGACAATTTGGTAGAAATGGTAGGAGTCCATCTGTATTGGTCCAGTTGTATTGTCCGGCTGCCATTTTACCATGGGCAGATAGCTTAATAACATTCACCTCAGAGTTCTTTATCTGTAAAATAGGGTAATGGCCTGTTTTGCTGGCCTTCATAAGATTTTTTTAGGAGCTATAGCTGTGAATGGTATTTGGGGGCTTTTCCTCATTGGGTGCCTCATAAGTGCATTAATGTTCACGTGATGCCTCATATAAAAAGCCAGGGGCCTTTAGTCTCTTCCTTCTGGCATTTTATAACACTGGATGGGACACCGTGTCCAAGAAATGAGGCAATAGGTCAAGAGAGTCAAGTTCATAAATGGATGTTAGGTATGTATATTTAATGCTGACCAAATCATATACTGGGGTGTTCTAAAAGTGGATGATAAAATGGAAAGAAAGGTCCTATTAATATTAAGTTCCAAACCTCTCCCTGCACAGGCTAGGCATTTCAGTGACACAGCATGCTGGATCCAGACTCAGATGAAGGAAAGTGGTCATATTGGTCATCTCTAGGGAGCAAACTGCATGAAGCAGCCTTTAGGAGATGGTATAGAGGTCAGAGTGGAATGATAAGAGTACATGTGAAGCCTCAGACTTCAGTGAAATAATACCTTTGCTTGTATCCTTGAGTCGCTAGCGCAATGCAGTTGGTTATGATTATGTGTATTTTCTCTTCATGGACTACTGAGGGCCGTTTGTTACAGCTCTAAAGTGATGCCAAGGGAGCGTGGGTAGGACCTCCCTGATGGGTGGGGGCACCTGGCTTTTGTAGACTTAAGCTTGTAACCTAACCCGAGACTAACCTTTAATATATTCTCTCTGGGATAGTGTTGAGTAAATCATGGACAGATTTTTTTTCTTTCAAACAACTCTTCATATGACCTCCTTCGTGCACAATTACGTGCATATACATGTTTGGTACATTTCAGTCCCAGCTGTAGTTTTTCTCCTTGGGCTGTTCGCCATTTTGGTTCTTTTTTGCAAAGATGACCTATCTGAGTGGATAGATTATTATTTGTTTCAAATTTAGAGGTTTTCTTTTTATTTGTTTCTTTTTAAAAAATAATTAGGGAGGTGCGTTACTTTAGTACCCTAACTGCCTTTCCCCATATTGGCCATGCTTTTTGAAAATGAGAAATGGACCTAAATTGACTAGGGTTAGGGTTCTGGCAAAGGGAATTAAGGAGAAAGGGTTCGCATAGACCTCTGGTGGGAGTGGAGAGAGGAAGACTCTCTCATCTTAGAGCCCACTCTATGCCAGATATGATGTCCAGAGCTTTATATACTTTATGCACTTTATTTCTAGCCTGCCTATTCTAAAAAGAACATTGGGATCCTACAGTGATCCTAGGAAGCTTTCCCAAGGAAATATATAGTAATGAAGTGGTAGCAGAGAAATGAAAGCCAGAATCCCAAATCTCATTTCTTTCAGTATGTTGTCTTGTTTCTTAGGAGGGAGACAGAATTCTTAGTTTCCTGATTTAAATTTAAATTTGAAATGGACCTAATTTTGGAAGACCTGGTATGCATTAATGAAGACTAATGCTTTTGCATGGTCTACCCTCTGACACAAAAATAATTGATTAGTTATTAGGTCCTGATTCTCTAATCCCTTAGTAAGGGAAACTCATGTTCTGTGTGAAACAAATACTGAGTGAATTCACAACTCTAAGCTTTTATGCCACTGTCAAACTGCTAATTAGTCTTGAGAATACTCCTGTGGTCTTGCGTTCAGGCATAGAGGGAAATATTGCTACATTACATAAACATCTGGAGTGATTTTTTCCATAGGCCCACGGATTTTCTTCATCTGTAAGGATCTTAAGTTACCATATCAGATACTCAGAAGACCTTCCCCTCCCCCACACCTCCCCTAACACATTCCCAGCGCAGTGCTATTTATCTCTTTAAAAAGAACAAAAGCTGGGGGGCAACTCTTGTGACATTTTCTCTCATCATTTGGTTCTGTCAGCAAGAAATTTGCTTTAGTAATTTGGAAAGAACCCCACTGCAGGAAGAGTAATCAGTATGTGTTTCCAGTTTTGAGGGCTGCCTGGATGCTATGGAGATAGATGATCTTTGTGTCTCTTATATAGAAAGCACTGGAAGGTTACCTAGTACTCTGTTCTCTTACGTTCTCCTCTTTGCTCTTGGATTTAAGGAAATCGTAATTTGGCTTCATGGTTCTGTTAACCAGTCATAGTCATGGGAGTTGTTTTGATACTATGCTAATAAATTAATTTTCTATCTTCAGTTCAGGGAAACAAGGTCCAGTTGTATTTTATTGCCATATTTATTAATTTATTTATCATTGATCGTGTGTACTGCACGGCTCATTGCATCGTAGTTATTCTTCATGATAGACCTGTGAGTGCAGTGGGCACCACCGTACAGACAGGAGGCTGAGGCACTGTTATGTTACCAAGTGGAGGACATGAAGTGTGGACACGGTCTTGATGCTGGAGTCCATGCTCTGGGTCACTATCCTGTAGCTTTAGGATCCTGCCAATGCCCATGACATGAAGGACAGCTCAGTTTCCTGTGTATTAGTGCTTAGTACAGAGCTGGGGGTTACAAAGCTTAAAAAGGCTGAGGTTACAGATCCAAAACACACATAGGCAAAAATTTTGAATGAGTGATTCAGGAGTGGGCATTATGAAAAGATACTGACTCTTGGACAGACAGGTAGTAAAAAATGGCAGTAGAATCAGAAATATGGGAGCCCATATAACATTTATAAATTACTACTTTCCTGACACACAGTTGTATTCCATTCTGTGCGTCTCTGAGGTGGAGCTTCTGTAGATGTCAAATGGCTTCTTAGATCATTTTGTGTGCTGTATGGTAACACACATACAGGGAAGCATTTTCTTTCAGGATTATGGGTTACTCAGCTGCGAATGTAGAAAGAGTGCCAGACTGTTCAGCAGGGCTGTGTGACGATGTTGGGGAAGGTGTGATGATGGAGTACTGAAGCCACAGTTGAGGGGACAGTTCAGATCTGCTGAGGCTGGCCATGCTGGAAAAGCATGCTTGTGGAATGGTAGCTGGGAAATAGCTGACAGGGCAGGAGGCAGTTCCTTGGGCCGTGGACCAATGTGGGACAAGCCTGCTCCCATCAGAAGCAGAACTTGAAACTGTCTAAACTGCAGGTGTGTGTGTTGTGGGAGGTGGTGCCCCCACTTACACGGAAGCACTTTTGAAGACGAGGAAGGTAGTTCACTTTAGAGGCAGGTGGTGGTATCTGTGGGTCATGAGAGTTGGGATGAGGTTCTTGGCCCATGGATTTTATTTGTCCTGGTTACTTGTATGTTACTTTGTTGTGTAGTTCCTGCTCATGAGCTGCTGGGCCATTGCAGGACTCCATGCCACCGTGACCTCATACAGTTGAGATGTGATTGTAATACAGTGTCATTTTCATGAAGTTGTTTTGTCCTAGATGTAACTTGAGTTTCCGGGTAAGCTTCCCAGACAAAATGAAGAGCTTTCCTCAGATTTCAAGTTCTGAAGTCCATAACTGTTCATCATGAGACCACAAGCGAGGCAGGAGGCTCTTGGGAGATATGGTGATGTTCTTTCTGTTTGACATTTGGTGAAAAAGGACCATTGTCCACAAAGTCCTGGGGTAGATCAAGCCCAGGAGATCTGGGTAGCTCTATGTTACTCGCCTGAGGAATGGCCAGCAGAGCACTGCAAAGACTGGATGGAGAGATGCAGGGCTGACAGGAATTAAATGTAATCCTGTTCATCTGGGTGAGAGATTGACCTCACACTGGTTTGAAATGCCCAGGGATAGATAATGAGTTTTAGGTCCTAGGTCAGGAATTATACTGTCACTGTAAGAAGTCTCTCTCTCTTTCTGCATCATCCCTGTCTCTTTGTACACTCCCTTATTCTGGGTAATTATTCTCCAACTTCCCTACCTTGGGACTGCAGGAAAGCTTCAAAGAAGACTGTCAGTATAACTTTTGTAAAATCAAGTAATGGGTCTTGGGAGTACAGTAGGGAAAAATGACTGCTATCCATTCCTGAAAATAAATAGCAAGAGGCTTTTTTGGGTCATTTCATTCACGCAGAATGTTAAGAAAGAAAATGTGGTCAACTTGATGTATAGAGGAAAATATTAGTTAAGTTGCTTAGGTTGAGAGGTAATGATATGCAAATTGAACCTGAGAAAGAAAGAAATTGATACTTTATCAAAACTCATTGGCTCTATTACTAGTTTTGTTTATTAAGTGGGGTTCACTGGTATTAACAACCCATACTGTTCTACTGGAGAGCACGGGACTATTTCATCATCACTTTTGGGAAAAAGTACAAAAGAGATAATTTATTGAAACTTAAGCCATCCTGTTCTAATGATCATGCAAAACAGTGATGCCAATTATCTTTCTTTTCTGTTTTTCAGGGTCGACATGTTAAAACAGGTCAGCTGGCGGCCATCAAAGTTATGGATGTCACTGAGGTAAAGTTGGGTCACAGATAATTTTAAAGAAATCATTATATAAAAGACAAAATCCTCCTGTCCCTCAAACCCCAATTTAATAATATTGTTCTGTTTGTAGAATTGATCTTGAACAAATTGCCCCCCTGTGACATGGTGGGTTCATAAGGTCCAGCAGACTAGTTGGCTTAAATTGTTGCAGATGGTCCCCAAGTAACTAGAAATCAGTAGCATTTTCTTTAAAAAACAGAAAAACAAACAAACAGAAAAACTGAGTGATGTCATCCTTGGCTACTTAATGGACCATAATTGGAAACATCTTCTCTAATGGAAAAGAAAAAATTTGAGAAGGGATCATGGAGGTCACATGAATAGGGAGATCGGGGGGTGTGGGATGGGGAAAAGCTTCTCTAGGGTATTAGGCCACATTTGGGCCATTTCTTTTATTTTTAACATGGGGAAAGAAAACAGATCCAGCCCAGTTCCCAGAGGTTTGAAAACAGAAACATCTGCTAGAATGCTGAGCAGATTGTTGGCAAAATTTAGTAGCAAAAAATAGTTCTTGAAATGGTCACATGAGGATTTACTCTGTAGCTTTAGATGGGAAAGAGGAGAGGTTAACTCACACAAAAATAAGTGTATATGTTCCTGAAGTCCATACTTAACTTTTTAAAGATAACCATGGACTGTAGTGAATGAAATCCATTTTACTTTATTTTTATCTGAAATTTTACTTTTTATTCTCATGGTTGCTTCTAACTTGCCTAATTATGAATAAGATTTACCATGATATATCACAGATTTTAGAGCGAGTTAGCAAGCAGCCATGGGGGTCTGGGATATCTTTTTTAAATTTTTTTTTATTTTTCTTAGAGAGCTCATGAGCACCCTTGTGCAGGGGGCAGGGGAGGGGCAAAGGGAGAGGGTGAGAATCTCAAGCAGTGGCTCGATATCACAACCCAGAGATCATGACTTGAGCCAAAATCAACAGTTGGACACTTAACCGACTGAGCCACCCAGGTGCCCTGATTTGGGATATCTTTAAATCAAGCCATAGTCTACCCCAAATCTGGGGTTGGTCTAGGGAAATAATGGCTAAACCGGTATCAGGTGTGCAGTTGAGCATTCTAGAGAGGTTTCCTTCTCCGTCCTATTCTCCCCTTGGTCTCTAAGAACATGCTCATCTCCAGTGTGCATATTTGTTAGTAAGAATTAGAAAACATTGTTACCTATCGACTACGGGACAAATGATAGAACTTTATACAAATATTTGAAGACGGGACATTTTATGAGATGGCTGTTCTTTTTTTTCTGCCAAAGAGAATCCTGGAGACTTTATAATGAAAAGGGACCCATTGCTTGGTTGAATGGCCTAAAGATTCTTGTAACCTACTGAGATAATGGACTATTCTGTCACCTTATAGTCACCTTATCTTGGTGTACAACTCGGGGAAATTGGATGCTTTCCAGTTAAATATTATTTTTAAGATTATTTTAAAGAGTGGTTAAGGAACAAAAATTGTAACTTAACTGTGATTTAAATACAATAGGTTATTTCTGAAGCGCCCTCCATGAATGGGATGATGGATGGCATGTTCCTCTCAAGCCTCCATTCCTGCCACCGTGCATGGTGCTGGTGCCACAGTGGGAAATGGTATAGATGGAGCCTGTGTTCTTTGGCATTTATTAACACACTTCCTGACTTGTTTATTAGCAGACTGGGCATCATTTTAAATGTAAGCTTTTGGAATTTTATGAAGCATCTGGAAGTTCTGAGAGTTGCATTCCTTTTTTTTCTTTCTTTCTTTCCTTATTGATTGAGAGAAAGAGGGAGAGTGCGAGTACACACGTGAGCCGGGTTAGGGGGGGAGCGGGGAAGCAGAGGTTGAGAGAATCTCAAGCAGACTCCCTGCTGTGCATGGAGCCGCTGCAGAGCTTGATCCCAGGACCCTGAGACTGTGAACTGAGCCCAAATCAAGAGTCAGACGCTTAACCAACTGAGCCACCCAGGCGCCCTGAGAGTTGCATTTCTTTTCTCACTTCAGCCTGTGCTGTCCTGGCTGACAGAGCTTTTGTCACCAGCCAGGCTGTGCTCCCTTCCACATCTCAAATGGAATCTGAACGAGGTTTGTCTTCTCCAGAGTGACCCTCTTCCCCTAAGCCCAGCTCTCATGATAACTGTGCAGTATATAATCACTGCTTAAAAAAAAGTGTAAGAGAGAGGAAACGATATATTTTTTAATTTATTATTTATTTGACAGACACAGCGAGAGAGGGAACACAAGCAAGGGGAGTGGGAGAGGGAAGAGCAGGCTTCCCGCTGAGCAGGGAGCCCGATGCGGGGCTCGATCCCAGTATTTGGGATCATGACCTGAGCCGAAGGCAGATGCTGAAGGACTGAGCCACCCAGGCGCCCCTAGAGGAAAATATTTTTAAAAATTAAATCTTTATACTGCTACGTTACAGTAACCGCTGTTGCTTTGGTTTATTTACTTTTAATTATCTTTCTAGGAGCATAGCTATGAAATACATATCTACATGTGTGATAGATGCTTTTGTATTCCACTTTTGTTGAGTTGTATACGAAAGGTTTTTCCTTGCCTGCAAAATCAGGCAATGTTGGACAAATGCGTTTTCAGGACTCCTTTAAAAATAATTATGCAAAACCCATGTGTGCAGGTAAAATGAAAACCAGATGGTGAGTCTTCAGAACAAATACAAACCCAATCAGCTGTTTACCGTATTGGCCTCTCAGTAATGTTTCTTGTGTGCTGTTTTCTTACAGTGACCCTTCTACAGAGTAACTTCTGTGCTGTAGCTTGGGGGCACATTCAGGCCCCAGAGCAAGTGTTGCTTATGGAGAGAGGATATTGTACCCTGGAAAACATGTCCTTGCCACCCCTCACTTCAAGGGCCTCCAAGCTCTTGCCAAGTTTTAGGCATTGGCCCTGGGGGGGGGGGCGGATCTGGGAGCAGGAGGGAAGCAGACTGGCATGAGGGGAAATTTGCGGCTGATGTTTCTGGTTTCAGCTCCAGCAGAAGGGGCTGTTGGAGTGGTCCTATTGATGAGAGGAGGATTCTCTATGGTTCCTGAATTCCACTCAGTTTCTTCTCAGGAGCAAAAAGTGTGAATGCTTATTCTTCGGAAAAATCACAGACGTGTCCTGACTCTTGAGCCTCTTTCTTAGATGAAATTGAGAGGCAGTTACCAGCCTTCTAGTTATTCCTCAGGCTCAGAAGGCCAGAAAAGCAGCAGACGTGGGGAGGTAAATGGCATGGCTGCCCTTCTCCCCAGCTGTCAGCTGTTGGCATCCCTGAATGAATGTGCTCTAGACTGGCTGCACCGAGTCCTCATCACCTCTGTACTTGATTTTGTGATCCTGGAAAACGGAGCCAACTGAAAATTCATATTTCACCCTGGGTGAAGTAAAGGTACTATGTAGAGAAGTGAGTAGTCTAGACGGGAGGCGTTTATTTGCAAGAGATGTAGGATCTCTTTGTATGTCTTCTCAGACTTTCATAGTTTTAAGAATTGACTATCTTTAGGATTTTGAAGAGCTATTTTTAAAGAAAGCTTGTCATTTATCAGATTGGTTGTGGGAAAGGGTTTAAGGAGCAGGTTAAGGATATGTTCAAACTGGAGAAGACCAGGACATGAGATCTATAATGTGGTGTTTTTGTTTTTGAAATAATTATAGATTCAAAGAATTTGCAGAAAATTATACACGGGGGGGCGGGTCTCATGTACCCTGCACCCAGTTGTCTGCAGTGGTAGCATCTTCATAACTGAGGCCCTTGCCCAAAATCAAGCAAAGCGAACAGTTGCTCTTAACAAGTTAAGGATTTGACCCATACTCTGATGTTCGATTATAGCAAATAAGCCTGCACCATTATGCACGTCTGCCAGCATTGCTTCAGACAGTGCAGGCCACCGGCGCTTGGCCCAGATTCAGCCCACAGAGTTTGTTCAGATTTCCCTGGTTGGACATGCACTCCTGTGTGTATATATGTTTTTGATGTGTTTTCAGGGAAACTTGATTGAAGTGGTTGTTTGGATTCTTGATAAATTCCTTCCTTTCAGTCCTTGTGTCTTAACGTGAGGGGCTAATAGTTTGTTTCTTACAGTTTTGGGATATCCCATTACTTTGAGTTAATGCTGTGGAAGGTAAGAAGATAAATTAACTTACATGAATAATTCTCAGCTTGGGGTCCATAAACTCTCAAGAGTAAGATTTATCTCCCAAGAATTAAATTTTATGTTTTCATTTTAATAATTTCCCCTGAACTTTTTACTATGAAAATGTTCATAATTACAGAACTGTTGAAGGAATGAACACGCTCTATCCCTTGCTTAGATTCAACAGTTGTTAATATTTTGTGTATGTTATATGTGTATTGTTGTGGCACCATCATGACCCTTCACTTGTATGAGTGTGCTTCTCTTAAAATACGGTCTTCTACATAATCATAATGACAACTAGAAGAATTAATGCTTACAGAATTTCGCCTGATGTTCAGTCTATATTCAGATATCCTCAAATGTGCCAAGGCTTGTGCATTATATTTGGTTATCTTTTGACTCACTTTTTGTCTAGATCAGTTCCTCTCTGTCCTCCTGGCCCTTCCCTTCCCTTCCCTTCCCTTCCCTCCCCTGCGCTCCCCTCCCCTCGTCTATTTCATTTTTAAGAAATTGACTTTTGGAAGAATCCAGCCAGTTGTTTGGTAAAATATCCCACATTCTGGATTTGACTGTTTCCTTGTGTTGTGTTTTAACTAGTCGCTCTCTCCTACATTTCCTGGAAACTGGAAATTAGGTTGGGAGGCTTGATTAGACTCTTGATTAGATTGTGTGTGTGTGTGTGTGTGTTGGCAAGAATGCCTCATTCGTGGTATTAGATCCTTCTTGTTGTATCACATCAGGAGGTACAGCCTTTCTAGTTGTCTCACTATTAGTAAAGCCAACTTCAGTCTTTGATTAAAGAGGGAGCTGCTAGAGCTCTCCTCTCTCAGGATGCACTGTTAGCTTCGTACTTTGTAAACAGTCTCCAGGGTGATACTTTGGCACTGTGTGAATATTCTGCTCACCAACAACTTTTTAACTAACTGTTTTGGCATTCATTTGGTGATGCTTCCCTGATTCAGTTATTATGGTGAAATGATGACTTTTAGATTCTGTTCTCTATATTAGTTAGCATTGGTCTATAAAGAAGAATTTCCTTACCTAATACCACCCTTCTTTGTTTTCTCTCTTTTTCATGGACAATTCTATTTATTCAATGTGTTTCCATCAGTTAAAGCTATTACTACTTACTTAATCAAATTGTGCCTCATCTGGCCATGGGAGCTAATCCATACCCTTTGACAGGACTCCTTTAGTTTTGAGTACTTTTGTGTTTTCTGGCACAAGTAGGTATTTGAAGCTCACTGGCCAGAATTTGGAATCTCTTCCGCTCAGGAGCCTTAGTTCCTTTTAGTGGGAAATATATTTAGAAACCAATATCTGAATGCTTTTTCTCTGAAGTGTTTGTCCTTAGAATATACCTCTTAAGGATTTATAGTCAGAATGCTATGCTCAGAAGTTACTTGAAATAATTCCTTTCTCTTCATGGTTCATAAATGTGTTATGCAGCTTGGTTCAGTTTCTGTTGAGTCATTTGTAGGGCTTGCTTTTTCTCCGGATTAAATTTAATTTTCAAATGTGTAAATCACTTACATTGTTCAAAGTCAAACTGTATAAAAAGATACGCATTTTGATAAACAGTTTTTAAAAAGTTTAGTCTAGGTCATCTGGATGATGGACCTACCTCATTCCCAAGTATTGCCATGCAGTTTCAGTGTCCTGATTTGTGTTTGTCATTGCTTTGGGCAACATAGGGCTAAACATTTCTTGGGGTGATGCGGAGAGAACAAAGGCAAACTTAGTATGTGGTGTTTCATGTCAAACTGAGATGAAATGGTGCTCTGTGGAATGATGTTTCGTTGCAGTTCATCACCATGGAGTGGGAGAGTTGCATCCACTCCAGTCTTCTGGCCAGTCCCATAGTCTTTTCTCCACTTGGCTGTTTTGGCATGGGATGGGGTTAAAATAGATTCTAAGTATAGTTTCTGGACCTGCACCAGTACTTGGGAACTTGTTAGAAATGCAGTGTCTCAGGTTCCACCCAGACTACTGCATCAGAAATTCTGGGTTGGGGCTAGGGCCCAGCAATCCCCCTCTTGGGGATTCTGCTGTACACTCAAGTTTGAAAACCCTTACTTTAGTGGAAGCTTAGGAAAGAAGCCTCATATCTATGAGTGAAGAATTCTTGCTCAGGATTACATTGCTAGTTAGATTACAGGGATTAGAACCCAGATCTTTGATTCTCAATTGAATGAGCCTTTGAAAGTATTAACAGTTTCAAAAATTAGGTTCTAAGTAGAACTGATTTGATCTGGACCTTAAAGATTGGATGAGTCTTGACCATTTTTCTCCTTTCTAAAGTTTGTTTTTAACAAATCAGCCGGAGCAGACTTTTTTTTTTTTAAGTCTTAGGACCAAAATGTTTGTGGTTGGTAATCATGGCATATTCCTTGGAGGAAGGGAAGATGCTGGGCCTGATGCTCGTTGGGGTGCAGGAAGCCAGCCAGTGTATTTTATTGAGTACCCTTCGTATTCCTTGCACTGTGTTCCTAGGGATGTGAGAATAAAAGTTATGTAAAAATACGGTCTTGCCTGGAACAGCCAGTAAAAACCTAGCCTCTGCCCATCATCAAACTGGAGAGTCAGGAGCCACAGAAGGGGCCCATTGCTAAGCAGTGTATATCACATCTGGGAGATAGTGTTTGAGCACCATCTGAGCTAGGTCCATGGAAGAGGAGGGGGACAAATTTCTTGCTTTTCAGAACTTGTTCTCTGACAATAGGGAGCAAAACAAACTTTGTCACTCTAGTGACAAAGCAAGGCCCTGTCAGGCTTCACAATTTTATCTCTTTTCATTTGGAGGGGAGTATAATATAATGAATGTGCTGTTCTTGTCTAGACTAAAAATAAGAACAAAAGGAAGGGAGGGAGCAATCTCTGTGGACTGTAGGACCTGTTGTTCCTCAGAGACCAGTGAAATGCTTCAGGCCTTCTAGCATGGTACTGGCTTCTTCCCTTTCAGGCAGCTGCTGGCTCTTGGTCCCTGCCCTTCCGTGGCTCTGGCCCGCTCACCACAGCACCACTGAGGGTTGTCAGGAGAAGCCGGCTGTGTACTCGTGAGGCTGCGTGTGCAGCTGTCAGTTTTCATAGCAGTTGGGTGCCCTCCTCCGCCTCCCCCCACCCCTGCCCCAAATAGTCTGTCTGTCCTTGTTTTCTGTTTTTTACCTTTCTTAACAAACTACCTTCTCTCTCTTTGCGCCTGAGACAGAAACTGATGTGCCAAGTTTATGTGATGCCAAATTTCACTATCTGGCATTTTCTTACCTTTGATAACTTCTAACTTAATTTAAATGATCTTGATCTTAGATTGCAATTCCTTAATAGGATTGTTTAACTTAGTCAGCTTTTTTATAAAGATCAGAAGTTGTACAAGTTGGACCTCTTTTATTATTATTATTATTTTAAGATTTTATTTATTTGAGAGAGAGAGAGAGAGAGCACAAGAGGGGGGAGGGTCAGAGGGAGAAGCAGACTCCCTGCCAAGCAGGGAGCCCGATGCGGGACTCGATCCTGGGACTCCAGGATCATGACCTGAGCCAAAGGCAGTCGCTTAACCGACTGAGCCACCCAGGTGCCCATTATTATTATTTTAATATTGGTACAAGTCCTTGAAGAAAAGCTCTTAAAGAAATTGACTAAATTTTGATTTATTTTAATTAAAAAGTATGATAGTGATTTTGAGAACTAACAATTCTACTGTATCCTCAAAAAATATAGCAGTATTTCTCAGCCTTATTTTCATTATCACCTCCCTAAGAATTAGCCTTTGAAAATATTTTTTCCTAATCACTCCTTATGGAATTTTAAAATGTCTGTATATCTGTTCATGTTCTGTATGTATATCTTTATGCTCTATACATAAAAGTGATAAGTTTTTTCCTCCACCTCCAAAACTACTTTTCATCCCTGTTGGAGAGGGGGATGATATCACTCCAATTGAGAATACCTGGTATATACATAATGAAATAAAATTTAAAAAAATGAGAATACCTGGTATAGAATAAGATAAATAAACAACCTTATACAAATAAGCCAGAGTAAGGATTATGCTATTTCTTTTTTTTTTTATTAACATTCTTAGTTTATTGATCCTCTCATGAAAAATCTGCACAACCACCACAGATAAAGCCACTGCAGCATCTTTACTCCTTCTGTTGTCCAATCTCCAGCTCACTTTTTGCCAGCACCAGCGTTGGCTTTTGCAGTCCCCCTGACTTTCTTCATTCTGTTCTTACGTTCCTTTCGCTGTTTTCTTGATGTCTTTTTCTTCTCATACAGGCCATGTCTTGCAAGTCTGTGTTTGGGTTCATTTTTCTTTGCATAATCCAAAGAATCATAAATCATGCCAAAGCCGGTTGTCTTGCCACCACCAAAATGGGTTCTGAATCCAAACACAAATATGACATCTGGTGTGGTCTTGTACATTTTGGCTAGTTTTTCCCGAATTTCTGTCTTAGGTACCGTTGCCTTTCCAGGGTGAAGAACATCAATGACCATCTGTTTCCGCTGAAGTAGTCGGTTAGTCATGAACTTCCTGGTCCGGATAGTTACTGTGTCATTCATGATGGTGGCCGGATTATGCTATTTCTAATATTTTCTTTTTATAAAAAAAATTT
The DNA here is from genome assembly GCF_003265705.2 of Callorhinus ursinus. Classification (NCBI taxonomy): domain Eukaryota; kingdom Metazoa; phylum Chordata; class Mammalia; order Carnivora; family Otariidae; genus Callorhinus; species Callorhinus ursinus. Next base: position 81,226,209 of record NW_027397072.1, read on the forward strand.
CCTAGATATTAGAATTCATCTAAAGTGATGAAGAAGGGACGCCTGGGTGGCTCAGATGGTTAAACGTCTGCCTTCGGCTCAGGTCATGATCCTGGCTCAGCGGGAAGCCTGCTTCTCCCTCTGCCTCTCTCCCTGCTCATGCTCTCTCTCTCTCTCTCTCTCTCTCTCTGTATCTCTGTGTCTCAAAAGAATAAATAAAATCTTTAAAAAAAAATAAAGTGATGAAGAAGATCTACTGACTGGGAAAGTATAGAGTGCATGAAGTGAACTAATACATGTTTTTAAGGACTTGTGCCAGCCATCACACATGGTATGGTACAGGCACTTGCTTGAATTCACACAGCAGACTTTGAGACAGAAAGCATCCCTCTTTTTAGAAAGAAAGAACAAAGCCTGGGACTCGTTTCCAAGCTTTTCTGATTGTAAAGCTTGTTCCTCTTTCTTCTGAATCCATCTATCCTTCTTTTCCCAAAGTAATATGAAGGATAAGGTTGAACTTCTCAAGAAATAGGTACCTGTTGAAGTGTTTTAAAAATAAGTATGCTGCTGGTGATATGATAGTGAAATTTTTTAAAGGATTAGTTTTGTTTTTTTTTTGGCAGAGATAGAATGTATTTCTATTTTAGATTAATGGAATATATTTCTATTTTGGGTTCATTTTAACTTAAGAATGTAACTGGATTTTACATAATATCAAAATTCTTCTACTTATCTATTTAATAAGTAAATAAGCAAAGAAAGATTAAAACTAAGTCAGCTATATACCTCAGATGTTTTATGTTTTTCATGTTGAAAAGCCTTCATTTTACTTACGGATGACAAAGGCAGGCTGCCCAAAGTTTCATAGCTTGTTGCCAAAACAGCACCCCAGTCTTCCTTTCATTGCACTATGATATCTCCTGGTTCACATTAGGAGCACAGCATAGTGGTGTTCTGTAGCTGGGTTCTAACACAGTGCCTTGTAAGTTGTAGGTACTCAGATCTTTGATGAATTGTATAGGATGGTCTATTTTTGGTGGACACTTGGAGAAGCTTATAATAGATATGCAGTATTGTTTCACTGTCCAAGAAAATTATAGTAATATATTGTTACCACAGAAGACTTTGAAGATACGATTCTGTTTTATAGCATTCTCAATCTTTGTAATAAAAAATACTAAAAATAATCATGGATGTTATACATTAACCATTAATCTCAGTGATGCATCATCCCAAGCACCAATTCAGTGCCTGGCATATATAGAAGGCATTTCATGAAAGTTTGTTGAGTGAATGAATAATGTCAGTTCTAGGACACATTAGAAATCTACCAGAGTGTCCCTTCTTTCTTTTTCTATGTGAAGAACCCAAAGCCTATATATATATATAGTTATATATAGTTGGTTAATGGTTTTGTATGAGTGTGTGTGAACACATGTGCTTTTGTTTATGAAACTATTTGAAAATTAAACTTTTAATTATATATCCTGATACACCCTTTGAGATGTGGTAAAATGGTGAAGCAGGACAATTGGAAAGAACAGATTTCAAATATCCTGTGCCCATTCCATTTGAAACACTTCACCTTTTAAAATGGTAACCCTTTTCTATAGTCTTTTTTTTTTTTTTAAAGATTTTATTTATTTATTTGACACAGAGAGAGAGAGCGAGCACAAGTAGGCAGAGCAGCAGACAGAGGGAGAGGGAGAAGCAGGCTCTCTGCTGAGCAGGTAGCCCGGTGCGGGCTTGATCCCAAGACCCTGGGATTATGACCTGAGCCGAAGGCAAATGCCCAACTGACTGAGCCACCCAGGCGCCCCTGGTAACCCTTTTTTAAAAGGACCTCCTCAACGTCCCCAGCCATGTTTTTCTAAATTTAATTCCAATAGCTGCTTCCCAATTGAAATTCTTTTTATAGGCCCTGAGTATAAATTCATAGACTAAACTAAAATGCCTGTATAATAAATCTTACTGGAATTGCTTGTTTTCTTACTCTTGTCAGTGTCCAGTGAAAATCCACAGTAAGAACATACAATGTCTTAAGTTGCTATGACAACAAAAGAGCTTTTAGAATAAAAGCTTTGTTTAACTGGAGAAAGCTCACTGCCTCCCTTCCCTTCAGCATCATATCCCGAGAAAAGAAAAGTGAGAAATCTCTAGTGACAGAATGCCTATCTTCTAATTATTCTGACTTTTGTACTTACCCTATAGAAAAGAGTGTTGACTTTAGTGGGAATGATCTAAAGTAAGATTAGAGAAACAGCTAGTTGTTTGGCTAAGTTTTTAGCTTCCACAGCTGCAATATTGTGGGTGCACTACTAATCCATACATGGCCTTGAAGCAGTGCAGGAAGCTAAGTTCTCTCTACCCCAAGGTAGGAAAGCTGTCCTTTGGTGCAAGAGCAGACCCTGAGAGAGCACCCTCTCTTCCTATTACTCCGCATGACAGCTCGGCTGTGCTACAGATGAGGCTCTGTCCCCTAGATTTTTAACTCTACACGCTGATGTGGCATGACAAACCTAGATTATAACTGTAATCCTACCCCAAAACTTGTGTTTGTTTTAATTGTTCACTTTTACAGATTCAAATTTGTCCCTTTGAACCTTGGGCATTATATTTATTCAGTATGTGTTAGAGGTTTTCAGTGATCTTTAGGATCATTATAATTGTTCAGCTTCTATTCAAAGCCATGGTGAGGTGAAAGAAATTGACCTGTTGGCTCCTCTCCCTCGTACTCACTGCTGCTAATTGGTCTCCCACTCTGACACAGAGTGCAAGCCCTGAGTAGGTGTAAACCTGCCTCTGAACCCGGACTGCTCCTGTGATCTGTGATCCAGTGGTTGTCACGGTGTCTGGGGGCTCTGAACCCATGCCAGTTTTTATCTTGTTTCTTTTATCTGGACATTCTCAGATACCTTTTTTCTTTCTCCTTACTATACCTGTGCTGTAGCAATGTGTTTTCAGGTTTGAAAAGGTTTGGAAGAAGCCACTTCTCTCAAGGGTAACTGTGTCTACTTGCCTTGTTTGTATGTGAAGTATAACATGAATACAGAAAAAGGCATACATTATAAGTTCAGTGAATTTCCAAAATGTGAACACATCCACTCATGAACCAGCAACTAGATCAAGAAACAGAACATTGCTAGCTCCCTAGGAGTGCCCCTGATGCCCCCTTTCAGTCAGTAATTCCTCCCCCGCCAAGAATAAGCAGTATCCTGAGTTCTAACATGAGAAATTATTTTTGCTTGTGTTTGTACTTGATATAAATGGAACCATACGGCACGTTAGGTCTGGCTTCTTTCACTTAACATTATGTTTGTGAGATCCATTCATGTTGCTAGTTTATTTATTTTTATTTCTTTTAGTATTCTGTTGTGTCTCACTAGCTTCCAAGTGAATTCATCTCTCCAGTTGGGTGTTAGAGCTGGCCATGCAGCCTAGCACCATTTGGCACATAGTAGGTGCTGAATTGACTTGCTGCAGAAATAGAAGGAAATTTATCCGGTGTAGGAACTTCTCCTTTAATAGATAAGAGATGCTGAAGTGTATGTTATAGGGACACTTTCACTTCTTTATTTCTCATGTTTGGGTATGATTAAATATTTAACCTCTTTCCTGATTTAATATTATTTGCTTAATTGCAAGAGTCATGAGAAAGAGTGGGTAATGTTGCTAACTTTTGATGACTGGAAATAAAGTATTATTTAGGAACTTCTTTGAGAACTCCCGTCTTCACTGGAGACAACTTTTTCCACTGTCACAAGTTTTCAGCAAAGAGTTTTTTTAATACGTGCCCTTGGGGATTCTTGTTTGGCTTGGGTCTTAGCAGTGATGTCACACTGTTGTTGAATTTTCATCCTCTTTGTGAGGCTGGTTGGCTTTTCTGCTGACCTTGCTGCACTTGGAGCATGTCCTCCCCACCTCCCTTAAGGTGGTGGAGGTTTGGGGTGAAATAAAGATAGGGAGATGAAACCAAACATAAAATTCCAAGCAAGCCTGTGTTCTTGCCCCACCCTACCCTGCCCAGCTCCCTCCCTACATCGGTCCCTCATGGATCTTCAGGTGAGAAATCTCTCAGGGTCTACTCCTCATTTCTAAAGGACAAGAATGTTTAAAACAACAAAGTCTTTGGTGTGACATTCTGTCATAATTAAGAGTGCAGCAGTAGCTGTTACTGTTAACAGCAGTAACTATTAGGATGTGGGAATGTGTCATTATGTATTTCCTGGTGGTGAATCACCTTCCCATGAGCCCCCTTGGTGATCACTTCTCTTGTGAGTGAGTGAGTGAGTGAGAGGAGGTGTTCTTATAAGAAAAGAGTGGACAGGTACTTTCTTTGTCTCTGTTTCACTTTTAATGTGCCTGGGCTACATCCAGTCTCCTCTCACGTTTGTTCATTTACTGAAGATGCTGGATTTTTTTTTCCGCCTGAGGCTAGAACTAAAGATTCCCTGGTTATTTGTTCTTCCCTAAGTTGTTTAGATAGAAGAAGAAAATCGCTACACAGATGTTTTTGTTCCAAAGGGGAAAGGAAGAAAAGGCTGTTAAGATAGAAGAGATTGAAATTTGGACCTGCAGGGTGAAGCAGCAGCCTCTCTGGGTCTTTGTGAGAACTGTGGTGTGATTGGACTCGGTTACTCTGTGACTTGGTACATTGGAGTGATACTGCTCACACAGTTCAAGCTGACTTTTCTCATCTTTTCCCTTCACTTTCTTTAAACTAACAGGGCACTTCTTCACGATAGTTTGAGTAAGTAGACCAACATCGTGTCCTGCTATATTGGTGTAAGTGCTTTGTAATGATACCGTGGTTCATAGGGGGTATGTGTGTAAGGTAACTGCCATTATCATTTAGTCAGTCCAGAGACAAAAGGGACAGGAAGGTGGTAACATTGTGATCGAAGATGCATCTTCATAGTGAAGTCCAGCAAAGTGAGTTCCAGCCAGGTGAGTTGTTATTTTCAAGATAAGCCCCACTGCCTTACGTCTAGTGACCACCAGTTCTAGTTCTTTTCCTCTGTGTGTTTTTATTTTCCCCTCTAGGTGGATGGGGAGTAGATCTCCATTTCTCCTGACTTTGCCAGTAGGAAATAATTCAAGATGAGTGCTGTATGGTATGGGTGCAATGTGTGTTAGGGGTTGTGGCCTGGGACCTCATGGAGAAGGGTTGTTGGCTTCATGCAGACAGATGCAAGGACTCTGCATCTTCCTCTTAACCCATGGAGCCGGTGGCTATGGCCCCACTTGTGGTTTGAATACAGCCAAATTTATAGCTGATGTTGCTGCAGGTAGAGCTGAGGTCATCACAGATGGTGAATGTTTTCCTAACTGCTCTCATCATGTTAGCTTAGAAGTTCAAGGTCTTTGGGGCCTTTTAGTTTTATTGGTAATGCTTATCTTCTCAATGGTAAGAAAATGAAAATTTATCCTCCCCTTCCTCTAAGAAAAGATTAGCATACTGATAGTAGTATATGTTTATATTTATTATAAGTTATAATTTTATAATAGATTGTATATAAATTAGATACATTTGTGGTATATAAATTATAGCTCAATAAAACGGAACAAAAATTTAAGTGACTTCTGGACTATTGTTTTTGTTTTTTAGTTTGTGAAATGTAGATAATCTAGAGAAAATACAGAAATAAAATGATGAAAAAGAATTTCATAATTCTGTCGCCTTGGCTTAATTATTGTTAACATGTTAATGTATGTTTTTCTACTTTTATATATATATATGCTAGATATATACATATGTGCCTATATATAAAAAATTATTTTTAAATTATAAACTAGCCCTTTTTCTAACATTAAAAGTAATGTACTGTCTAGAAAATTGAAAGATGGAATACCTTTTTCCTTACCCTGCCCCTGTCCCCTTCCCTCTGCTGCTGCCTCCCCCCACAAGATCACTACAGATGACTTTTTGGTGTGTTTCCAATCTTTTGTGGATTAAAGCTATTTCTTATTGCTGCTAATTACTCAAGGAACTTCCCGCTGAACATGTGTGTTTATTTATATGGCTACATTTAGTTTAAAAATAAGTTTGTTTTTATTCTAAGAAGATTTCTCCTAAACAGTTTAGATCAGTACTTTACTCTTACGCAATCTTAAACATAAACTTAAGTCACTGCCTCACAATACATTTCTGTCTTTAAGCTTATTAATAGTGCGTATATACTCTTTATTTCCATGTAGTGGTCACTTTTTCTGTCCATATACTTCGTTGGGACAGTGTGGCCTTTAGATTGTAAAATACTGCAGAACAGGCTAGTTTAAGTAACTTCATAATACTGTGCGGCTGGAAGCACTTTTTTATTTTTAGTTGTTTTTCTCACTGGCCTGGAAGATATTGAAAGGTGGGGACGAATCGCCACTATACAACATGGTTACTTAATCTCAATACATTTTCCTTGATAGCTGCTCCATAAGTGACAAGATATTTGTCATTATCTTTATTGTTTTAACTTATCTGAATATAAAGAAAACAGGAGTTAGGGAAAGGAAGCAGTATATGACTTAGGAAAAGCCTAACTATTTGAAACTAATGTACTATTTTTAAACTTCTTCTATAGATTCTATGTATTTCTGCTGATACTTGATTCAAATCTTCCATCAGTTGCTTAATTGAGGTAGTTTAGTCTCGGTATTTATTTACATACTGTCTTCAGCATCTGTTGCTTCATTTGTATGGAGGGAAGATAGCCGGCTGCCAGCCCGTCTCTAAGCTGGACTGTGACCTCATGTCTGTGATTGATGGTCACAGCTGTGGGGTTTCCATGTGTGCTTGGCAGCACCAGCACCCAGAACATCTGGTCTAAGAATGTAGTTCTCATCTGCAACTCTATGAAAATTATTTGGTGCATAATGGAATAATACTAAGTATCCTTACTCAGTATAAAAGTCACAAGTGACTCAAGATGGCATTCTTTGTAGACTTGAAGATTTCATTGAATTCAAAGTATCATTGTCTTATTGAGTATGTAATTATAAATCATCTGGTCCAGTATCAGTGGCTACATGCTACTTTCCTTCGTTCTGAGTTTAAGGAATGGCTATTTTGGTATAATAGGTAGCAAAAACAGCAGTGAAGGTTTTGGCCAAACAGAGTGAATTTAGTTTGATTCAAATCTCACAAGGATTGCTGTGTCTGAGATGCATTTCTTAGCAGCTCCTGTACATCTTTAGTGAGGATATTGAGGCAAGATTACATAATAACACTGTGGGGTTTTTCCTTTATAGAGATAGGAAATGCATGCATATTAAATTACTTATCTTATATATTATACATTTGTATATACTATAGTTTATATACTTAATTAATATGTAACCAGTTAACCTCTCTAGCCCTTGCCTTGGCACTTGTGGGGAAGTCTTATTGTCTGGATTGGCACTTGTTTTTATAGTATCTGAAGAGTTCCAGATAACCATTTAAAAACACAAAGCTCTCCAGAATTATATATCTCTAAGATATTATGATTTTTTTTTTTTCCTCTCAAGGAATTAAGGATGTTATTATCTTCAGTTAAAATTAACCACTGAGGGGATCTGAGCTCTGTATAGCAAGCCCCAAATTAACCCATTATTTACTTTGGACTCTTAAGTCAAGAGACCTTTCTTTTTTTCCCTGTTGATTTTGAGGTTTCTCTTTTAAAGATTACAAGCCTTAGAGAACCTTAAATTTTTTTCTCTTTTTTTTAAATTTTATTTTATTATGGTAATCGCCATATATTACATCATTAGTTTTTGATGTAGTGTTCCATGATTCATTCTTTACATATAACATCCACTGCTCCATTCAATATGTGCCCCCTTTAATACCCATCACGAGGCTAACCCATCCCCCCACCCCCTCCCTCAGAACCTTCAGTGGGTTTCTCAGAGTCCACAGTCTCTCATGGTTCATCTCCCCCTCCAATTCCCCCCCTTCATTGCACATATCCTCCCCAATGTCCATTACCCAGCCACCGCATCCCTCCCACCCCCCACCACTCTAGCAACCCTCTGTTTCCTGAGATTAAGAAGTCCTCATATCAGTGAGGTCATATGATAACATGTCTTTCTCTGATTGACTTATTTCGCTTAGCATAATACCCTCTGGTTCCATCCATGTCGTTGCAAATGACAAGATTTCATTTGTATTGATGGCTGCATAATATTCCATTGTACATATATACCACATCTTTATCCATTCATCTATTGACGGACATCTTGGCTCTTTTCCATAGTTTGGCTACTGTGGACATTGCTGCTATAAATATTGGGGTACACGTGCCCCTTCGAATCACTACATTTGTATCTTTGGGGTAAATACCCAGTAGTGCAATTGCTGGGTTGTAGGGTACCTCTGTTTTCAACTTTTTGTGGAACCTCCACACTGTTTTCCAGAGTGGTTGCACCAGCTTGCATTCCCACCAACAGTGTAGGAGGGTTCCCCTTTCTCCACATCCCCGCCAACATCTGTCGTTTCCTGACTTGTGAATTTTAGCCATTCTGACTGGTGTGAGGTGGTATCTCACTGAGGTTTTGACTTGGATTTCCCTGATGCCGAGCGATGTTGAGCACTTTTTCATGTGTCTGTTGGCCATCTGGATGTCTTCTTTGGAAAAATGTCTGTTCATGTCTTCTGCCCATTTCTTGACTGGATTATTTGTTCTTTGGGTGTTGAGTTTGAGAAGTTCTTTATAGATTTTGGATACTAGCCCTTTATCTGATATGTCATTTACAAATATCTTCTCCCATTCTGTCAGTTGTCTTTTGGTGTTGTTGACTGTTTCCTTTGCTGTGCAAAAGCTTTTTATCTTAAAGTCCCAGTAGTTCCTTTTTGCCCTTGCTTCCCTTGCCTTTGGCGATGTTTCTAGGAAGAAGTTGCTGCGGCTGAGGTCGAAGAGGTTGCTGCCTGTGTTCTCCTCTAGGATTGTGATGGACTCCTGTCTCACACTGAGGTCTTTCAACCATTTGGAGTCTGTTTTTGTGTGTGGTGTAAGGAAATGGTCCAGTTTCATTCTGCATGTGGCTGTCCAATTCTCCCAACACCATTTGTTGAAGAGACTGTCTTTTTTCCATTGGACATTCTTTCCTGCTTTGTCAAAGATGAGTCGACCATAGAGTTGAGGGTCCATTTCTGGGCTCTCTATTCTGTTCCATTGATCTATGTGTCTGTTTTTGTGCCAGTACTGTACTGTCTTGAGGATGACAGCTTTGTAATAGAGCTGGAAGTCCAGAATTGTGATGCTGCCAGCTTTGCTTTCCTTTTTCAACATTCCTCTGGCTATTCGGGGTCTTTTCTGGTTCCATATAAATTTTAGGATGATTTGTTCCATTTCTTTGAAAAAAGTGGGTGGTATTTTGATAGGGATTGCATTGAATGTGTAGATTGCTCTAGGTAGCATTGACATCTTCACAATATTTGTTCTTCCAGTCCGTGAGCATGGAACGTTTTTCCATTTCTTTGTGTCTTCCTCCATTTCTTTCATGAGTATTTTATAGTTTTCTGAGTACAGATTCTTTGCCTCTTTGGTTAGATTTATTGCTAGGTATCTTATGGTTTTGGGTGCCATTGTAAATGGGATAGACTCCTTAATTTCTCTCTCTTCTGTCTTGTTGGTGTATAGGAATGCCACCGATTTCTGTGCATTGATTTTCTCTCCTGCCACTTTTCTGAATTCCTGTATGAGTTCTAGCAGTTTTGGGGTGGAGTCTTTTGGATTTTCCACATAAAGCATCATATCATCTGCAAAGAGTGAGAGTTTGACTTCTTCTTTGCTGATTCGGATGCTTTTGATTTCTTTTTGTTGTCTGATTGCTGTGGCTAGGACTTCTAATACTATGTTGAATAGCAGTGATGATAGTGGACATCCCTACCATGTGCCTCACCTTAGGGGGAAAGCTCTCAGTTTTTCCCCATTGAAAATGATATTCGCTGTGGGTTTTTCATAGATGGCTTTTATGATATTGAGGTATGTACCCTCTATCCCTATCCTCTGAAGAGTATGGATCAAGAAAGGATGCTGTACTTTGTCAAATGCTTTTTCTGCATCTATTGAGAGGATCATATGGTTCTTGTTCTTTCTTTTATTAATGTATTTTGTCACATTGATTGATTTGCAGATGTTGAACCCAACCTTGCAGCTCAGGGATAAATCCCATTTGGTCGTGGTGAATAATCCTTTTAATGTACTGTTGGATCCTATTGGCTAGTATTTTGGTGAGAATTTTTGCATCCATGGTCATCAGGGATATTGGTCTGTAATTCTCCTTTTTGATGGGGCCTTTGTCTGATTTTGGGATCAAAGTAATGCTGGCCTCATAAAATGAGTTTGGAAGTTTTCCTTCCATTTCTATTTTTTGGAACAGTTTCAGAAGAATAGGTATTAATTCTTTAAATGTTCGGTAGAATTCCCCCGGGAAGCCATCTGGCCCTGGGCTCTTGTTTGTTGGGAGATTTTTGATGACTGCTTCAATTTCCTTAGTGGATATAGGTCTGTTCAGGTTTTCTCTTTCTTCTTGGTTCAGTTTTGGTAGTTTATACATCTCTAGGAACGCATCCATTTCTTCCAGATTATCTGATTTGCTGGCATATAGTTGCTCGTAATATGTTCTTATTATTGTTTGTATTTCTTTGGTGTCAGTGGTGATCTCTCCTCTTTCAGTCATGATTTTATTTATTTGGGTCATTTCTCTTTTCTTTTTGATAAGTCTGGCCAGGGACTTATCAATCTTATTAATACGCCCAAAATCTAGTGTGGCACTGATCTATTCAACAGCCTGATCATATTTGATCATATTCTTTTTTTTTTTATCTTTTTCGTTTTCTTTCTTTCTTTTTTTTTCTTTTTTCTTTTTTCCCTTTCTTTTCTCCCGGTTTCAGGTCTCTTCTGATTTGTTTAGTGTATATTTTTCTGGGAACATTGTTACCCTGTTAGCATTTTGTTCTCTCATTCATCTATTCTCCTCTGGACAGAATGACAAGATGGAAAGAAATCACCTCAAAAAAAAGAACAAGAGACAGTACCGACTGCCAGAGACCTAATCAATATGGACATTAGTAAGATGTCAGAACTAGAGTTCAGAATGACCATTATAAAGATACTAGCTGGGCTTGAAAAAAGCATGGAAGATACTAGAGAAACCCCTTCTGGAGAAATAAGAGAACTAAAATCTAACCAAGTCGACATCAAAAAGGCTATTAATGAGGTGCAATAAAAAATGGAGGCTGTAACTGCTAGGATAAATGAGGCAGAAGAGAGAATTTGTGATATAGAAGACCAAATGATGGAGAATAAAGAAGCTAAGTAAAAGAGAGATAAACAACTATTGGATCACGAGGGCAGAATTTGAGAGATAAGTGATAGCATAAGACAAAACAATATTAGAATAATTGGGATTCCAGAAGAAGAAGAAAGAGAGGGGCAGAAGGTATATTGGAGCAAATTATAGCAGAGAACTTCCCTAATTTGGGGAAGGAAACAGGCATCAAAATCCAGGAGGCACAGAGAACCCCCCTCAAAATCATTAAAAATAGGTCAGCACCCCAACATCTAGTAGTAAAACTTACAAGTTTTAGAGACAAAGAGAAAATCCTGAAAGCAGCTCTGGACAAGAGGTCTGTAACCTACCATGGTAGAAACATTAGATTGGCCACAGACCTATCCACAGAGACTGGCAGGCCAGAAAGGACTGGCATGATATATTCAGAGCACTAAATGAGAAAAATATGCAGCCAAGAATCCTATATCCAGCTAGGCTGTCACTGAAAATAGGAGGAGAGAGAAAAAGCTTCCAGGACCAACAAAAACTAAAGGAATTTGCAAACACGAAACCAGCCCTCCAAGAAATATTGAAAGGGGTCCTGTAAGCAAAGAGAGAGCCTAAAGGCAGCATAGATCAGAAGGGAACAGAGACAGTATACACTAACAGTCACCTTACAGGCAATACAATGGCAGTAAATTCATATCTTTCAATCATTACCCTGAATGTAAATGGGCTAAATGCCCTAATCAAAAGACAAAGGGTATCAGATTGGATTAAAAAATAAGACCCATCGATATGCTGTCTGCAAGAGACTCATTTTAGACACAAAGACACCCCCAGATTGAAAGTGAGGGGATGGAAAACCATTTACCATGCTAATGGACACCAAAAGAAAGCTGGGGTGGCAATCCTTCTATCAGACAAATTAGATTTTAAAACAAAGACTATAATAAGAGATGAGGAAGGACACTGTATCCTACTTAAAGGGTCTATCCAACCAGAAGATCTAACAGTCGTAGATATTTATGCTCCTAACTTGGGAGCAGCCACTTATATAAGTGAATTATTAACAAAATCAAAGAAACACATTGACAACAATACAATAATAGTGGGGGACTTTAACACCCCCCTGACTGAAATGGACAGATCATCTAAGCAGAAGATCAGCAAAGAAATAAAGACTTTAAATGACACACTGGACCAAATGGACTTCACAGACATATTCAGAACATTCCATCCCAAAGCAATGGAATACACATTCTTCTCTAATGCCCATGGAACATTCTCCAGAATAGATCACATCCTAGGTCACAAATCAGGTCTCAACCGGTACCAAATGATCGGTTTCATTCCCTGCATATTTTCGGACCACAATGCTTTGAAACTAGAACTGAATCACAAGAGGAAAGTCAGAACTCAAATACATGGAGGCCAACAAGCATCCTACTAAAGAATGAATGGGTCAACCAGGAAATTAAAGAAGAATTTAAAAAATTCATGGAAACCAATGAAAATGAAAACACAACTGTTCAAAATCTTTGGGATGCAGCAAAGGCAGTCCTAAGAGGAAAGTATATAGCAATACAAGCCTTTCTCAAGAAATAACAAAGGTCTCAAATACATAACCTAACCCTACACCTAAAGGAGCTGGAGAAAGAACAGCAAATAAAGTCTAAACCCAGCAGGAGAAGAGAAATAAGAAAGACCAGAGCAGAAATCAATGAAATAGAAACCAAAAGAACAGTAGAACAGATCAACGAAACTAGGAGCTGGTTCCTTGATAACCTTAAATTTTAAAGTCAGTTCATCCCCCACTCTGTGTCTGTGGTTAGTTAGGCAAACAGATCAACCTAATTAATTCTGCAAACGGAGGCTATAGTACTCTTATGTGTCAGTTTTTAGTTCAAGGCTTAGGTATTTAGTAGAAAGCCTAGCTATTGAATATACACCGGTGTGTAAACATCCATGCACAGTGAGTGAGCACTGTTGATGAACTCAGATATGAGGTTGCCAATTTATACTAAGCCTGATAGGAAAAGAGGGAATTTTCTTGATTTTTCTTACAGATTTGTTTTATCGATAACTTCGTTTAGGCTCAGAGAATTTGAAAGTAGTTTTGCTGGCCTGTGAGTGTTGTTCCTTCATCCTGTATGCTACGTGATTCCTCTTGTCTGAATTTCTTTTAAACTGGCTTCCCAGCATCCTTCGGTCTGTAAGATCTGCCCTACGTGCACCCAGGAGATCTTTTCTCACCCTCCAGGGCAGCTAGTTGCCCTTTTCTGGCTCTGTCACTTGCCTTCGATTTCTGCATCTTGTCCTATGTCTCTCTCTTTCCAGTACCTTCACAGTGTCTGTTACAAAGTGGGCCCTCAACATGCTGATCGAATACATTGGTACCAGCTGATGGGCATACATAGGGATGTGGTTCTTGCTAAAAGGCTGTTGAGAAAAGTGACTTAGCAACTTCCTAGCCTTCATTTTTTCGGTCATGGTAGGTGCCAAATTTAGCAGTTTATATTGCTGGGTAGGGGTGGATGAGTTGGGCAGGTTCCAACATGGTAACATCCTTCTTTGTTCTTAGAGGAGTTTGGGTTGGCGAATGACCTTTCAGGATCTTCACTGGACAAATTTATTTGAACATGTAACTAAACGAATTGCATTTTGATCTCTGTGAATCAGTGTTTCCTTTCAGAGGAGATGCCATTTGAGGTACTTACTTTGTGTGTTCTGATGGTGATGATTTACTTTCTTTTGTGCAGAAATCCATCCATCTCCCCCTCGCCCCCACCACAGCCTCCCCCCCGCCCCAAGTCTCAGGAGTAGGCATGAGCTAATTGGTGGTCTTTTTTCTTGCCCTCTGTGAGAGTTCTAGTTTTAAACAGTTGCTCTTACTTGGGAGGCTCCACACAAACACTCACCATGTGTTTTGCTTCCATGTCATTCAGAATACAGGGAGCTAGTTATCCCAAGAAAGGGAGGACTGCCATGTTCTTTAGGGAGTGGCACAGTTTGACCTTTGCCAGACGAAGAGCATCTGTAGTGTCCTTAGGCCTTCCTTTCAGATCTGTCTTCCGGTGATTCCAGCCTGCAGTTTAATTTTTCATTGTGTGTGGGGGTGTGTGTATGGAAGGAGGAGAATGGATTAAGGAACATGATCTCAAGTTAATGAGCTATTTTTAGACCAAAATGACTTACTACAATTTTGTGAGATACATGTAGTAGACTGCTCTAAAATTCTACATAAACTGATTAATAAGAAAAAATTTGCTAATCACTTATCTTTCTGGTGATGTAAAAAAAGAAATCTGTACCTTTCCTTTGCTTTAAATAATTGCTGTACAGCAGGCTTGCTGCTGGTTGGCGTGGTGGGGGGACTATATGAGGTAAAAGAAGCAAGGTTAAGATAGGATATGAATTTGTGTCTTCAGAGTTTGTGGAACCTTTATTTTGGTTGGCCTGTTTAAATTGGGTTACTTTAATCCTATTTTATTGCCTTCCATTCTAAAAGATTTATTTTGTGGAAAATACTTTTTATTCCTATATGCAATAGAATTTACATTTTAAATAATAATCCTGTATATCTTTTAAGATCACATTTAAGGAAGGATTTTCTGATAAAATGCAAATAGTACTCAATATCAGCAGTAATATATATTGTGTTCAGAACATGTCTCAGAACGAAAATATTTGAAGTTGAGGCAGAATGAAGTGCCCATGGCAGTTGTAACATTCCTTAAGCCTTGGGAGTATATTGATTAATACCAGTCACAGAACAAGTCACCTTATTTCTAGTTAAATTGCATATTGAAGATAATTGGTCATCTGTTCTCTTCAGTCTTTGGAATCTGGATTTTGGTATCTTTTCCTGTTTTTTCCAAGAGGAGCACCTGCAGTTTATCACCGTGTCCTTGTGTGAACAGAGGTAACTGCATATAGGCTTAAGGACACCTGTTGCTAATCATTCTTAGTACTAGACCTAACCTAACTATAGCAGTCAGAAAGAAAGTAGGTTACAGTGGTGTTACCTGTTTTAATTGCTGGCTGTTGGGTTAGTTGATGGCTGGCGTCCTTGCCTAGGCCTTCTTAGCCTGTCACAGCAGTGAGTCGGTAAGCCTGCCAAAGTGTGTGCTGTTGAATGTCCACCTACCTGCTGCCAGAGGCAGGTGATGCCAGAGATTTATGTGGTTTGAGTTCAACTGGGCTTCCTCTTTGCAGGCTACTTTAGGAATGCTTTGTGTGAGTACCTACTATGTGCTAGGCACCATGAGGGTCTTTTTTCATTCACCCATCCTGGCTTGTGACTCAGTGGCCAGGAACGGCTTAGGGTTTCTCATTGTACACGCAAGGACGCTGAGGCTCAAGGATTTACTCTTTCTTTTTTTAATAGATCACCTATCTCACCACACACTCGGTATGATAGGCACTGTCAGGGTACAGAGATAAAGAAGATAGAGTCCCTGTCTTTGGGCTTATGTTCTCATAGAGAAGATAGATTTTAAACTAATCATTGTGGAGCAGTGAACAGCTATGAAAAGCAATAATCTGTCTCCAGAGCATGTGATTTCTGAATGTTTTCACTGCCTTTCTGGATTCTTCTAGAGCTTGAGACTTGCAGTTGGCATGGGGCAAAGCTAGAGTGAGACTTCTAGAGAGGAGGGGTTTTCTTCAGCTGGGAGTCTTGGGGACACATTTTGATGAATTTCTGTGGCTATTATGCAGTATACTGGTGTTTGGTTCAGAATAAAACTTCCCTTTGGGGTTTTATTAAGTGATGTGGGGTCAGTTTACATATCTAGTCCAGTGCAGATGGTGGTCCTGTGGAATCAGATCCCCCACTGGCTGGTCAAGTGTAGTCCTTTTTCTGTTGGGGTTTCGAAGCTTCTGATTCCATATTCTCTTTTCAGATGATCTGGTGTGTTTCTAAAAAGTAGAGAAAGGTGGGAGGGAGACACATTTTAAATGGTTTTCCTAGTTGGAGTTGAAAAATAGGGAGATGAATTTTAATTATTGAAGTCATTATTTCTGGTGCCATTCTGTAGCTTTCCTCTGCACCACAGTAGTGAGAAACAATCACACAGATTTAAGTTTTGATTTTAAGTGTTGGAGTGGTCTCCATGTACGTGCTAGTAAGTTCCATCTTACCCAGAATGTGAGTGGATGCCGTGTGATATTGCCAAATGAATGATCTTAACCTGAATTGTGTCACCTAAAAGCTCTTAAATGGGGGATGTCTGTCAGCAATTAGAATATCTTGATTCTATTTTCTGTCTTGCCCAAAGATATTTGGAACTTAATCATTGTCTTCTTGAATCACTTCTGTGGTAAGCATCTTTGAATACTCAGAGCTAAGGGAATGGTTCTAAATATGTGGTTTCCACAAGGATCTTCCAGAGACTTCTCCAGACATGTGAAATGTGTGTCAGAAGTCGCTCAATTGTATTTGAATGTGAACTGCCATTTCAGAACAAAGAAGGGAATCCCTTTCCAGATATGCAAATTATCCACAATGAAGAGACTTATTTGAAAATAACAAAATGGTAGCATACACACCTTTAAACTGGAGCTGCTTTCCTTTTTGTGGTAATTGGCACAATTGGTCTCTAGAGCTTGCTGGTGCTCTCTGTGCTGCTAGCTCTCTCCTCTCTGGTCTTTGTCCTGCCAACTCCAGCTGCCTAGTCTTCCCAGCCTCTCAACTCAGAGAATTGCCTGGGCTCCTATTGGGTTTCCTCCTTCTGGGAGAGACCCTGAAACCTCTCTCAAGGCAGTAAACTGGAGCAATTACAAAGCTTCTCTGATGTTTCCCATCTCTCAGGGGTCAACTATCATTCAATCTCTGATGTCCAGGGTCTTAAAACTTTTTCATATGTTTTGTCTATTGTTGTCCAGTGGGAGAGTAAATCTTTAGGTCCTTGATAATGCATCTTGGCCAGGAGCAGAAGTGCCCATCATTCCTTTTAACTGAAGACATTTTTCAGAACCCAGCCTTTATCTGATTTACCATGTCAGATATGAAGCCGGAGCCTTTGTGTTTGTGAGCACACAGATGGATCCAACAGGAAATGCACAAACA